>NC_143132.1:108831136-108981363 GCF_059928025.1 Delphinapterus leucas
CTCTTTGGTTTATCCTCCACGCTGGTGTAGTATGTTTCTTTCTGAAAATATAAGCTGATGTTGTAATTCTTTTTTTTTTTTTTCTTTGCGGTACACGGGCCGCTCACTGTTGTGGCCTCTCCCGTTGCGGAGCACAGGCTCCAGACGCGCAGGCTCAGCGGCCATGGCTCACGGGCGTAGCCGCTCCGCGGCACGTGGGATCTTCCCAGACCGGGGCACGAACCCGTGTCCCCCTGCATCGGCAGGCGGACTGTCAACCACTGCGCCACCAGGGAAGCCCTGATGTTGTAATTCTTAAAGTCCTTCAAAGACTCCCTGTTGTTCATGGTCATGCATTCCGTGCCCTTCAAGGCCTGGCCTCTTCCTGCTCTTCCAGTGTTGTCTTCCACTGTTGCTCCACAGAGACTTGGGCTTCTGCCGTCACTGACTGTCTTCCGGAGTCCCTGGGGATCTCAGTGCTTTCACAGACCCTACCCTCACTTGTGCCGTTCTCTCTGTTCGAAACACTCATCTCCATTTTTCCACCTGCCCAATTCTTGCTCATCCTAGAAGACTGCTTAGGCATTGTCCCTCTGGCAAACTTACCAATACTACAACTGATTTAAATGCTTCTTTTCGCTGTTCTTAGCACTCAACATATTTCTATCATATCATACAGCACCTTCTTGCAATTGTTGGTGACTTGCCTCCTTTTAAGTAGTTAGGACCATGAACTCCTTGAAAATATGTGGCTATGTCTTATTCATTCATTTTTAAAAGAAATTAAAAATAAAACTTCATTCCCCCCCCGCCTTTTTTTTTTGGCTGCTATGTGTGTCTTACAGGATCTCAGTTCCCCAGCCAGGCACTGAACCTGGGCCCCAGCAGTGAAAGCCCAGGATCCTAACCATGAGGCCACCAGAGAACTCCTCCTTATTCATTCTTTATTGCCTAGCCAGTGCCTGCAATATACCAGACATTCAAGAAATGATTTTTGCATTAAAAAAGGAAAATTAAAATTACAATTGCATAAAATTAATTTTATAGACATTAGTAACCTTTAAAATTTCTAACATTTCGTCTTCTTATTAATTAAATATGAAGTTAAAATGCTGTTCTGATAAGAGACACTTGCTGCATAGCAGGTTTGGTTTGTGGTGACTTCCACATGGAAGAATCCGAGTACTAAATTCTGATGGGTCTTTTTACCCTGATTGCTACTAATCTTAGCCAAGTTGATGAAGTGATTTGCCGTTATTTTCCAACATGTGAAGTAGGGCATTGAGAAGACCTGCTGTCTATGTACTTCGGAGGACCCTCTGGTGACTTGACTATGCTTACTTAAAGTCTGGGGATCCTTAGGAGAAAAGCACTTCAAATTAAAACAATTAATAAGTTTGTTTAGCACATTTTAAAAGTGCAGCTTTAAGTTCTAGTTGCATCTTTTTTTTTTTTTTTCTGGCCGTGCCACCCAGCATGTGGTATCTTAGTTCCCCAACCAGGGATTGAACTCTCAACCCCCTACAGTGGACGTGCAGAGTCTTAACCACTGGACTGCCGGGGAAGTCCCAAACTGAAAATGTTTTTTTTGTTTCATGTGTGGGTTTTTTTTGGCTTCAACACACCACACATGGAACTTCCCTGACCAGGGATCGAACCCACGACCCGTGAGTGGAAGGGCAGCGTCTTAACCACTGGACCACCAGGAAAGTCCTTAGTTGCATATTTACACCAGGGTTTCTCAACCTTGGCACTATTGACATTTTGGATCAGATAATTCTTTGTTATGGGGAACTGTCTTGTGCATTGCAGGATGGTGAGCAAATTCGTGACTTCTACTCACTAAACACCAGTAGCAGCCCCCATCCCCAGCATTGTGACCACCAAAAATGTCTTCAGACGTTGACAAACGTCCCTTTGGAAGGAGCGCCACACAGTCGCCCTAGCCCCTGTTGAGAAGCACTGCTTCATACACCAAGCATCATTAGACACTGATAGCCTTTTTATAAACAGATTGATAATTTAAAAATCCATTGCTAGAACTCCCTGATGTGACTGTGCAGACAACTCAGGGCTGCTAGTCTGCTGTTTTTCTTTCTTTCTAACACTCTGGGGTAAAAACCATGTGAGGACCCAGGAGCAAACAGATTATAGTCCGGTAACCAAACCGACCTCAGTCACAAAGGTTCATCTCTCGTATTACCTCTGGCATCAGGTTTACTAATGAGGATAGAATGTAATTTCAGGAGGTCACAGCCTGTATTGTGGAGTTTGTGCTTCTCATACAAGCGCATAAATAAAATTTTTTCTCCGTATAGACATATTAGGCAAGTTAAATATTGGTGTGTCTATTTCAGAAAAAAATATATTGCCTAGTACTTCAGAAGATATGTGATGGAAACTAGAAAAAAAATGAAAATAAGCCTTAATTTGTTTTTCTGAGGAAAAAACAAAGTCAGAAGAGGAGTAAGGTCACGGAATTGTTGCTGGTTCCTAAGGCTGTCTGTACTAATCGCTCCACTGGGGTCTCACATTCTCTGCACAGAGCCCTGAGTGCTGGAGGAGAGTGAATGCTTGACTTTTTTTTTTTCCTTTCTGAAAGTAAAGACTAGTATATAATTCTATACAAATGATTTTGAAATACCTGACATAGGACGCTATAAAACACAAAATTCCATTGTGTTATTTTATCCTCAATAGTAATTTTCAAGCTGTGTGCTGAATATATATTTTTAGAGTAAATATCTTCATTTAATGATAGTGGTCTCCTAGATGTTTCTAGACTTTTGAATAAACAAGACAAAATTACCTTATGAGTTTTCTTTCTTTAGGTTTCTTATCTCTCAAAATTTTCTCTTTTATTTTTTCTTGTAAAAGAGACAAAATATATGTACTGTGTGTGTGCATGTGTGTGTGAGGGAGAGAGAGAGCTACAAAATATGAGACTAAGTCATCTCATATGGATTGGTATTTTGTTCACCCCTTATGCCTGGTAAAATATATTTGGCCAGAGGAATTTTCTTTTTAATTCACCTCTCATCTTTTTCATTTTAGAAGCATTTTAATTATCACCTCTCTCACAAATACTGTCACTAGGCTTGTAAGAACATAATGAATACAGAATAATTTGCAAAAGTCCCTGTGAGTTGCTGTGCTCAACGCCTTTACAATGTACCGCTGTTCTCTCAGGTTCCCGGTCATACTGTCTATTGAGAATCACTGCAGTGTCCAGCAGCAAAGGAAAATTGCTCAGTACCTGAAAGGAATATTCCGAGACAAACTCGACCTGTCATCTGTAGACACAGGAGAGACCAAGCAGCTTCCAAGCCCTCAAAGTTTGAAAGGCAAGATCCTAGTGAAGGTAATTACCTCAGGAATGCAATAAAAGGCACTAATGACCTGCTAAGCCCTCCCTCCCTTAAGGACTGAAAACTGGTTTATCAAGAGAATAATAGTCAATATATGAAGGGTTGTCTAGATTTGTGCATGCACCTTGTTCCAACTTATTTATAGTCATACCTTCAGAAAAAGCTTGTTACTGACTGGCCACATATTCTGGGATTTGTTTTTATGAAGTGAGAACCTCAGTACTGTAAATCAAATACTGAATATTTTAGTCTGTAGTAGTTGACGCTGGAGAGGGGTCTGTGTATGGGAGGCCTGGATTACATGTGTCCGTATCCAAAATCATTTCTTTCAGATTCTCCTCTGCCATTTCAAGCTCCAATAACTGTCTGTCAAAAAAAGTCTTCATGGTTGGTCAGCCTTGGTTATGTAAGTGAGAAGAGCTCACTTCAAAGTGGAGCACACGTTCAGACACTGTGCCCCATAGGATTCGTGTGTAGGCAGAGGAGCAGTAGGTGAATAGAATGGCATTTCATAAACAGATCTTCTGAGGGAGAAAACTTACTACCTGAAATGAATATTATTAATGCAAGGAATAGCCAGAAAGACAGCTCATTGTGTTCTCAGATCGCTGATGTGATTTTATTTAATTCCAGTTAATTTTGTGTATTTGGACTAAAAGCATCTTGGATAGTTGTATTGTTTTGAGACTAAAAACCTAAGGAAAAGCAGTAGAGTATTAATGATCAAACGGGGTTATATTTTACTTAAAAAGGGTGTGTACAAAAACCAAATATCACAGAGGAGGCACAGGAAAGTCAGATTGTGTAATTTCATAGCAAGACTTTAACTGGGGCTTTAAGAGAGGACAGCACATGGGAAAGATGTAAAGTATTCATCTTTAGAATGGGTCAAAACCTGTTTTTCTATCAGTTAAATGAGAGTTATAGGCTGAATCCATCAAAGGGGTGTCATTGGGCATTTGTACGTGTGAAAGCATTTTGAATAAAAGCTCCAATTATATAATGTGAGAAATAATGTTAAGGTCAATTCTCCTGAAGTCTTGCTAACGCAGTCTCTTGTGGTGAAAACTGATTGCTAGGTTAGAAAGCTCAGTGTCAGCTTTATAGCCTTGTAAATGTTTCCATGTTCCCAAATGGTCTTTAGCCAAGCGTCAGAAGGTTAAATGCAGAATGAGTCCATCTGATTGAAATACTTCTCATTTGGACAGTGGAACTTAAGGAATATTTGATATGAACTCATTGAATCCCTTGTGCATAACTGGGCTTTGGATCATTGGGCATAGAATGCCCTAGGGCTAATGGGCACCAGGATGAATTGAAGCCAGAAGACCTGAGCCACTCGTTGGAAGGAGTGGCAGCAATGTGGGCTGTGGGTGTTTCAAAGCAGCTGCAGTCCATTTGCTGGTAGTAACCTTCTCCAAACTTTAAGGAGATTTCTTAGATCTCTGGACCCACACACTCCCATTTGAAACAACAAAAAGGGAACTGATTTTCCGAAGTTCCTTTAGCATCAGAGCAATCTGTGATCCAAAAGGCAGCATTTGAATGGCTACTTACCACTTTGGAGATGGGCAAGTTGTTTATTATTATAACTGTAACACACAAACCTTCCAACCTTGTGTGTATACACACACACACACACACACACACACACACACACACACAGAGAGATATATATACTAGTCCCTCAGTACCCACAGGATTGGTTCCAAATCCACAATGCTCAAGCCCCTCATATGAAATGGCCTAGTACAGTTGGCTCTTCACATCTGCGGATTCAACCAACCCTTGGGTAAGGAGGGCCAACTGTGTGTGTATGTATCTCCTAAAAATTAAACAAAAATTTGCTTTTGAACAAAAATAATAACGAACTTAGTAATTTTCCATAGGCTCATTACCGAAAGAAAACTTATCTGGTCCAAGCATTTTACTTTTACAGATGTGTCATAGAGCAGTTACTGCTGTCCATGCAGCTAAAAGCTAAGAGATGGCTATGGTTCCAGTCTCTAGAAATATTTCCATGTACCATGGAGAAATTAATCTCATTCTTGAGTGTGACTCCCACATGAAATAGTATGTAGATCAGAAGGGGACTCCTAGGTCATTCTTTGTTTACACTGGACCACTGTTAAGTTCATAAAATTCTACCTAAGTTTATTCTATAATTTTCCTCAGGCGTAACACTCTTCATAAGAGGCGTTAAGAAACAGTGCTCTGTGGTGTTGCTTTTCTTCCTATCTGCCTGTATAAGGTATCTTTCAAAGACCATGAATGTGGAAAAAGCTGGCAGAAGATATGGCCCTGATATCTTTTTTTTTTTTTTTTTTTTTTTGCGGTACGCGGGCCTCTCACTGTTGTGGCCTCTCCCGTTGCGGAGCACAGGCTCCGGACGCGCAGGCTCAGCGGCCATGGCTCACGGGCCTAGCCACCCCGCGGCATGTGGGATCTTCCCGGACCGGGGCACGAACCCATGTCCCCTGCATCGGCAGGCGGACTCTCAACCACTGAGCCACCAGGGAAGCCACCTGATATCTTTTAATGGGATTTTGAAAGGACTGAAAATGAGGGCGCCTTGTGAATACTCTAGATGGCAACTTTCTCTCCTTGCTTCCCCACCTACTGCCACATTTAAGTAAAGGGGATTTGAAGCTTAGTGCCATATTTATATATCTATAGCTACATATATTCCTGTGGAAAAGAATGTAGTTTTCACTTTGCAGATAGCACATACAAATAAGAAGTATATTACATAGGGGTATGAAGGCAAATTAAATACCACCTTTTTAAACCTATAACAATCCTTTTGTAAGTTGAAGAAAATATTTAAGTATTCAAATTCTAAGAGTTTGGATTCTTAATATAGATTTTGTTTTCATTACATAAATGATTTAACCAGCTTTAAATTTATCTCTTTGCCAAGCCCTTTAGGTCAAGAGCTTTGGGTATCAGGGAAGATACAGGAAACTGGGAGGGAGAGTCCTCTGAAAATCTGACTGTGCTGGTGGCCCTGTGGAGGGAGGAGAAGTGGATGAGGGGAAGATCCAGAGTGCTGAAGGTGGGCCAGTCATGGTGTGAAGAGCAGGAATATATAACAGAAGTCACTGGAGCTCTGGTTTAGAGAAGATCAGCCTGGGTAGTAGTCTGGGATGATATTTAGAAATTTATCATTATATTTGGCTGCCAAGCACATGAACATCCTTCCACGTTTAAAGAATTTCCCCCATCTTTATGCTTTTGCTGTATTCCATTCATTCAATGGGGTCACTAGGTCCAGCCCACACTCACGGGGAAGGGATTATAGAAGTACATGAATACCAAGAGGTAGGAACCGTTGTGGGTATTTTAGAGGCTGTCTACCACAATGACCTTGGTCCCTTAGCCACAGAGTCTGGTTCTGCCCTCTCTGCTCCCCAAGATTCTGGGAGTGATTCAATTTCCTATTAATATTCCTTTCTGCTTACAAGTAAGATGCTTTTACTGATACAGACGATTAGCCGTCCTGGAAGCCCTTATCAGGATCCTGGGCCATGCCTCCTTCTTCTGCTTTTTATTTACTTTTACTTTTTCTGAATATAAATTGGGAAATGTAGAAAAGGAGAAAATAACTATCACCCATAATGCTGTTACCCAGAGATTCATACTCCTAATAATTGACCATATTTCTTGCCAGATTTTTTTCCCTGAATTTTTATATATCATTGAGATCATAATGTGCATATAATTCTATAACTTGGGTTTTCTACCATTTTGTTATAAGAATTCCCCCTTGTTGTCCAAAAGCCCCTGATTCCTAAAGTGTGTTGGTGAGTGGTTGTGAGGGGCATGTTCTGGCTGGGCAGGAGCGTCATTGCATTGTCCATAAAAGCAGGTCTGGTCAGTGCAGAGGACACAACCAGCAGGAGAGAAGGGCGCGTTTAACCTGCGCAGGAGAACAAGCTTCTCTAAGGACATGGGATGGGGTGATGCCTGTTTATGACGAGTCATATATTCTCGAACAGAAGCCTGGTCTGATTTTTACTTGCAAATATAGTATCCCTAATTAATTGTATTTAATTGGAAGTCATAAAACTGCCTTTTCTTGAAAGTCTCTTCTCCCTTTGCTTTGCTCCTAATTCAAGCGATCTGCCTTCAAGTCAGTCTGAAGTAATGATTGGCAAGGAGATAACAAATTTTATTTTCATTTTTCTTTTTTAAAAAAAAAACCTTTTTACTTTATACTGGAGAATAGTTGATTAACAATGTTGTGATAGTTTCAGGTGTACAGCAGAGTGATTCATTTATACATACACATGTATCTATTCTTTTTCAAATTCTTTTCCCATTTAGGTTGTTACATAATATGAGCAGAGTTCCCTGTGCTATACAGTAGGTCCTTGTTGCTTATCCATTTTAAGTGTATTAGTGTGTACACGTCAATCCCACACTCCCTAACTGTCTCTTCCCCTGCTCCCCGATCCCCATAACCATAAGTTTGTTCTCTAAGTCTATGAGATGTTTCTGTTTTATATAAGTTCATTTGTATCGTTTCTTTTTAGATTCCGCATTGATATCATACAGTATTTCTCTTTCTCTGTCTGACTTACTTCACTCAGTATGACAGTCTATTTTCATTTTTCAATTTTTAAAAATTATTTTTAATTGTGGTAAAATACAACATACATAAAACTTACCTACCATCTTAACCATTTTTAAGTGTACAGTTCAGCTGTGTCAAGTACATTCACATTGCCATGTACAGAACTCTTTTCTTGCAAAACCAAAACTCCATACTCATTAAACAGCTCCCATCTTCCCCACCAGCCGCTTCCTCCAGCCCCTGGATACCACTGTTTTACTTCCTGTCTCTATGAATTTGGCTACTCTGAGTACCTTGTGTAAGTGGAATCATACAAGAGTTGTTGTTTGTGACGGGCTTATTTCCTTTAGCCTAATGTCCTCAAGGTTCATCCATGTTGTAACATGAGTCAGAATTTCCTTACTTTTAAAAGCTGAATAACATTTTAGTGTATGTGTATACCACATTTTGTTTATCCATTCACCTGTTGGTAGACACTGGGTTATTTCCACCTTTTGGCTATTGTGAATTTTCATTTTTCATTTCCTATTTTATTTTTTAACTGAAGTATAGTTGACTAATATTAGTTTCAGGTGTATAACATAGTGATTCAATATTTTTGTAGATTAGACTCAATTTAAAGTTATTATAAAATAATTGCTGTATTTCCCTGTGCTGTACAATATATCCTTGTAGCTTACTTTATACATAGTAGTTTGTACCTCTTAATTCCCATACCCCTATCTTGCTGAATTTTCATCTTTAAATTGACTGTTTTGTTTCATTTCAGGGCAAGAAGTTACCTTATCACCTTGGAGATGATGCAGAGGAAGGGGAAGTTTCCGATGAAGACAGTGCAGATGAAATCGAAGATGAGTGCAAGTTCAAGTTCCATTATGTAAGTTACAGGCTTGGCCATCATTTTTACCCTCTGTGTGCTACAGTAAAAATTGCTGCTGTGTTGGAATCTTCACAGATATGGTGGCTGTAGTGTAAAAAAGATATTTATTGAAAATTACTTTGTGTGCTGGCACAAAGACTCCCAAACGTTTATTTTGTTTTTGTTATTTTTTAATTTTTTTTTGCGATACGCGGGCCTCTCACTGTTGTGGCCTCTCCCGTTGCGGAGCACAGGCCCCGGACGCGCAGGCTCAGCGGCCATGGCTCACGGGCCCAGCCGCTCCGCGGCATGTGGGATCCTCCCGGACCGGGGCACGAACCCGTGTCCCCTGCATCGGCAGGCGGACTCTCAGCCAGTGCACCACCAGGGAAGCCCCCCCAAATGTTTATTGAGTGAGTGAGGCAAAGATTCTTGTGTCCTAGAGTTGGAAGGAATGTTAGTGATTAACCCATCTGACCCTCTCTCCAGGGACAAATTCCCTCCTATTACAGCTTGGTCAAAACTCAAATTGCGGTTGGAAATGTCGCTGTCTGATGACATAAATGGGCTTTAAGCCCCGCCATGCTGCCTGTCAAGGCTGGCTCGCAGAACCCAGCTGCAAGTGTGTATGCTTCTCTAGAATGCTCATCCCCTCCCTAAGAGAATGTACCTTGGACCAGAAGATTTCCAAGCTCTTCCAGACATGGATCTCTTGGCTAAATCTTAAATTTGCCACATTTCAGATAAAATGGCATAGAATAGTTTGCCACCTGCATGGTGCTTCAGACCTCTGTCCTAGATCAAGGAGTTGCCTTTGCAGAAAAGCACCATTTAGCCAGGTAATCCAATGGAAATGCAAACCTGGGAGAAATGTAAGGCTTAAAGACCTCCCCCACCCCCCATCACTATGGGGGACTAGGACTTCTTGACTTCCCCCACCTTCTATAACTCACATGATTTCCAGGAACATATGACAATCTGAGAGTAGCACCTGCTCATGTTAATTTGTTATAAGGTTTACAATTTCATTTCTACAGAAAAGTAGTATTCCTCTAGATGTCTGGACAATTATTCTACCCTCTGAAAAAAGAGAAATATTGTATAAAATCTGCTAATTTACATTATTGCCCTGAATTCAATTACTACATCATTAAAAAAAGTCTACTCTCTTTGAAATAATAGTAACTGTGATGGCTTCCTATAGGTATTAAAGAGAGCTGGTATTATTTTCAAAGAGGGCAAGGGCTTAATGACAGCTGAAGTCTCAGTAGATAGTTCTTTCTTGGCTTTGATGCATTTTAGAAGGGACGAAGTGGAGAAGACTCAGCCTTGAAGTGAAAAGGAAAAATTACCATCTGTATTAATCCATTGCCTTTTAATAGTTTTTATTAGTTCAATTAAATACCACTAATAGGGCTATGGTTACAGAAAATTAATCTCAAGAGATTTACATAAGTGAAAATACAGTTAATATTTTTGTTTCTTTTTTGCTCTTCCAGCTAATTGCTATTTTTATAATTAATTACTTGCTATTATAGGTAATTTCGTTCTTTCTTTAAGCTTTATTTTATAAGCCAGATTTTTGTCTCTGAATTTCAATATCTTTGCCTCTTGTTTCCCAAAACTCTTGGTTGCCAACCTCAGAGTAGTCTATCATTTAGAAGCAAGGAGCAGAGAGTCTTGACTAAATTATGTGTTTAGCGAATGTAGTTTTTAGTGAAAATGAGTGGTGGAAATTTAGCTATTGATACTATCACAATAGTCATTTGTTGCTCTGAGTAAAACCCAAGTTATTCTAGTTTCTAAATCCACCCAGTAATATAAAATTTCTTCTGATATCAGTGAGCCTCCTAACTTTCTAAGTTAAATATCTACAATTATAAAAGAGAATTAGGTATAGTTTTATGGAAACAAACCAAGAAATTCACCTGTGAAAATATCCAACTGGGTTCCTCTCAGTCTTCAAAGTCTCTTGGTTGATGTCTAGGAACCCATATAGGTCGAGAGTTTAGAATGTGATTCCATAAAGATAGCCATGATCTTTCATTTGGATTCTTTGATTTGGGCCTAAGTGAAAGTGGAGAGCACCTTACCTGTAACATTTTACAGGTGTCTCTTTGTTAGACTTTAGGAGAGAAAATATATAAAGAAATCAACATTCTAGTGGAAATATATAAGGTTTTTACTCATCTTTTTCAAATCTTTTTTGTCTATTTTTGAGCTCTTCTGAGAAAAGGCAGTGCTGTATTTAGAAGGCCAAAGTGTTATATCCCCTAATCAGTCAATTTCTAGTTCTGTTGTCAGCAGAGGGCTCAGATGCCTTATCTGAGTGTTGAATGTAAATTGTCTGATCTAGATCGAGTGTCTGATCATATTTCTGCAAAGGCGGATGTACTGTACATAGTTTGTATGAAACCAATAATTACCTTAGAGGAAGTTCTTAACCTCAGTTTTAAGTTAACAGAATGTGGTTAGATTTATAAGTTATAGATATTGCAATAATTATTGCAATAAATAAAGATTTTCAGCTTAGCATTCGCGAACACTGGAATGCTAGCTGTCATGGGGCTTATGCAAGATTCATTGGCACATTCAAAAGATTTTTATGGAGGAACTCCTGTTGGAGATGCACCAACATGCTGTAGGTGTTGGGGCATATATCAGTAAACAAAACAGACAGAAATCTTTGCCTTCGTGGAGTCTCTACATTGGTGGGAGAAGGGAGGATAGACAATAAGTAACGTGTAGTGTACTAGGCAGTGGTAAGCGCTAAAGGGAAAAAGGGAGGGAAGAAGTGTAGAAAGTGTGTGTGTAAAGGGTCTGTTGACGTTTTAGATGGGATGGCCAGGAAAGGTCTCACAGAGAAGGTAACACCTGAGCAAAGACCGGAAAGAGGCGAGGTTAGCCATGCTCATATCTGGGGTGGGGTGGGGGGTTGTTCCAGGCAGAAGGAAGAGCAGATGCAGAGGTCAGAAGCAGGATCTGTGGCTCGCCCAGCTTTACCCAGACGTTAGAACAGAGAGGGAGGCAAGACCCTCACGCTGGCCTTCTTACTCCTCCTAGTCTACCATCAAGCTAAGGGATTCAAACCACACTGAAACCTTTTGCTCTTTTAAGAAATGCTTTCTTTTGAATTAATTGAATCCTTTACGCTTCTACCTCATTAATCGGAGGCTTCAGCCATAGAGAAAATCTGGCTCATACTGTAATATGCCATAGGTAAAGCCGGTGTGTTCAATGACCCAAGAGTCACACAGCTCAAAGACTCCGGGGACAGCTTCCTTTCAACCACAGCACAGTAATCTAACAGATTTGATTCAGTGGGGCCAGCTCATCATTATTCATTTTTATGGGGTCCTCTAATGTCAGTGTGCCTTACAGACTTTCCACCCCCCTGGTTCAACCTCACTGATTTTTTGCCTCTTCTGCTGAGCTATTCAGTATCTTTTTCCTTGCACTCTCTGAATCTGGGTTCAGCCAGCTTCTTAGGCACAAATATCAAGCTGTCTGTCTCCTACATGAAGCTCATCCCGTGAACACCAAGCCTTCCAACAAGTTTAAACAAGCCCTAGTAGAGTAACATGTAACCACTTTTTGTGTTATGTTAGTACCCTAAAACCATTATTCACTCTGCATGTCTCATACTAAATACTTTAATAGTTTCCTCCCTCCCTGTTACCTTAGATTAACCTTCTTTCCTAAGTTATTCATTTTATGATTTGAGCCATTTTAAGGACGATTATGAATCTTGTTGGTTTAAGACTTGTCAGCACTCATGGAAAGGATGAGTTACCTCATGATGTTGTGAGGTCCTGTTCCTCGGTAAACACCCACGTGCCGGGCATGCTGTTGCATCCTGGTGACAAGGCGTGAGGAGTGGAAGGTGAGCTGAAGATTCCAGTTGCTTTCTAGTATGTGATACAATTTCTTCCTCCCTGCCCTGCCAGAGAGTTAAGGTAATGAACATTTAAGGTCTAATGTACTGTATGTATTAGTGATATGTGTATGTACATATTTCCCTTATATTTCAAAGTTATTATCTTCTGAGAATTATTGCCGAGAACTCAACTATCCCTGTTGTTTTTTTAAATTAATTTTTATTGGAGTGTAGTTGATTTACAGTGTTGTATCAGTTTCTGCTGTACAGCAAGGTGAATCAGCTATACATATACATATATCCACTCTTTTTTAGATTCTTTTCCCATATAGGTCATCACACAGTATTGAGTAGAGTTCCCTGTGCTATACAGTAGGTTCTTACTAGTTATCTGTTTTGTATATAGTAGTGTGTCTATATCAATCCCAGTCTCCCAATTTATCCCTCCCTCTTTCCCCCTTGGTAACCGTAAGTTTGTTTTCTACAACTATTTCTTGTTGGTAATATGTCTTTCCTTTCTATTCTAGCTGTTCTGTGACTTCACTATTAAATGACTAGAAGTAGGTTTATTTTTCTTAGCACTCCATATTCACTTCCTACTGGAGAACTCATGTTTTCTTTCATTCTAGAAAACTCTCAACAGTTTTGTTCTTTAAATATGTTTTTATGCCATTTCATCAGTCTTCTTTTTCTGGAAGTACTATTAGATTTAGGTTAGAATCTTAGTTTATTTTCTATATCTCTTAATTCTTTAATGTTTTCTTTTTTTTCGGTATGCGGGCCTCTCACTGGTGTGGCCTCTCCCATTGTGGAGCACAGGCTCCGGACGCACAGGCTTAGCGGCCATGGCTCACAGGCCCAGCCGCTCTGCAGCATGTGGGATCTTCCCGGACCGGGGCAAGAACCCGTGTCCCCTGCATCGGCAGGTGGACTCTCAACCACTGCGCCACCAGGGAAGCCCTAATGTTTTCTTTATGTCTCTGCTGATTCTGGGTACTATATGTTTACAGTATTAATTTCCAATTCATTAATTATCTCTTTGACTACATCTGGTCTAGAGTTTATCCCAGCTATTCTTTTAATTTCAATGACTATATACTTGATTTACAAAATTTTTATTGTTTTTTTTTTCGTAGACACCTGTTCTTATTTTACTGTTTGGCTTCTTAGTTTCTTGTTCTTTTTATGGAGCTATTTCTTTATATCTTTGAGCATCTAAACATACTTATTTCAAAGTGAAAGAGTGAGTTTCCTTTCCATGTGTTGATGTTTTTAGCACTCCATCTTAGCATTAGTTTTTCCACATGGGTTTTAGAATTTTGGGTTGAATATTCAGTTTTGAGTGGAATGGTTTTTCCCCTTCCATTCTCCTTCTTTCTGTATTTAACCTTCTTATCTAGTGGTTTTGGGATTGCTTCTACTTGAACACTAAGCACCCCCACCCCCATGGCACCCACACATATACACACAGCCCACCTGTGCCCCAGGTTCCTAACCAGACCTTACATTGATTGAGAGTTCTCTGCCACTAGAGATGTTGAAGATATTACCCGTTCAGTCACCAAGCAAACCAGCACTTTGTTTGTCTTCTTATTCTTACCTCTTTTGATATTAAATTTTGAATCTTCCTCACAATAGTTTTTTTTTTTTTAATGTTTCCTATTATAAGCAAGGATCCCATTCCAGCTTTCTTCACCACCTTGGTTTCATGTTGAGAGACCAGCTCTAATCTCCCACAGCATGTGGAGAACTTTTAGTTTCTATTGTACTAAAAGATATAAATTCTTGGCCACCTTTGCCCACTGTGAATGTGGAGCTCAACTACATTTATGATCTGCAGTGATTTTTATTTTATTTCGACCAAGATTATGATTTTTCTCTTTGTTAGTTCTTCTGTCGTTGTAGCAGTGGGGGACTTTAAAGCATGAATGTACATTGTCATATATAAACCCACATGTATGTACAGATGCACAAACCCAGACTTACATTCATTTTGGACAGTATTTTTTTTGTTTTTTCTTAATGTATATGAAGAATGGTTGCTCTAATAACATTTAAAAGTGTATGCTTGGGCTTCCCTGGTGGCGCAGTGGTTGAGAGTCTGCCTGCTGATGCAGGGGACACAGGTTTGTGCCCCGATCCAGGAAGATCCCACATGCCGCAGAGCGGCTGGGCCCGTGAGCCATGGCTGCTGGGCCTGCGCGTCTGGAACCTGTGCTCCACAACGGGAGAGGCCACAACAGTGAGAGGCCTGCGTACCGCAAAAAAAAAAAAAAAAAAAAAAAAAAGTGTGTGCTTAACAGCTCTGAAGAAACATTACCTTTTGCTATTTTTCTGACATTGTACTATTATTTTTTTATACCTGAGCTAAAATCAGCTTTTAAATATGAAACACTTGTTGAACCCTTACCAGCACCAGCACTATGCTAAGGACTTTATACTTATAGAATTTCATTTTATTCCTATAGCCATGGGGATGGGGTTGAAACTATCATTTCTAATGTTTTACAGATTAGGAAAATGGGGTTGTGCTAGATAAAGTAATTAATCTAGTGATTAATTTAGAGGAGGAAAATTATATGGGCCATCCTTGCTCTCAAGCATGGTATTTTATATGACCTCTCAGATTTATGTCTTTTGGGGAGTTCATCTAGCTGGAGAGACACACTTATCACACTGGCAACAAATAATAACAAACTTGACAAATTGTTATGTCATGTGGAATTGACTTAAGAAAATGTGAATTCAGAGGAAAGAGAGCTGAGGGTAGCCTGGAATACCCAGAGTAGGTCAGATGACATACTGGGTAGCAGTCATCAAACACACAGGCTTTGGAGCCTAGGTCAAAGCCTGGCTCTGCCACTCTAGACCTGTTTCTTTATCCTCATCTTCTAAATAGACATCAAAATAATATGTCAAAATCTTTTTCTGGCTCTCTGACCTGCCTACCACCTTCATAAGTTGCGTTCACACTCCTGGGAAGGGGTTGTCCCAGTTGGCTCTGAACTGTTGTAGGAGTGTCCTTTCCTGGCTGACATTGACCTCTGACCTGGAGAAGGAGCAGGTCTACAAACCTAGGGGACTCTCATGACCTTTCACAAATACATTGTGTGACTGGCCATAATATCTTGAGAATCTTGAAGTCATCCATTTTATCTCCTTATCTTCCTGGGGATCTCTACTCTTTAAAAAAGCTATTACTACATGAAAAAATCTTGAGACAAACAGAAAGAATAAGGGTTCTAAATTCTGATTCTTACTGACAGCAACTAAATTAATAGGCTCTATATTATAAGAATAAGCAATTTATTTTTAATTTTTATTTTATCTTGGAGTACAGTTGATTCACAATGTTGTGTTAGTTTCAGGTGTACTGCAAAGTGATTCATTTCACAGAATTAGAACAAAAATGTTTACAACTTGTATGGAAATGCAAAAGACCCTGAATAGCCAAAGCAATTTTGAGAAAGAAAAATGGAGCTGGAGAAATCGGGCTCCCTGACTTCAGACTATACTACAAAGCTACAGTAATCAAAACAATATGGTATTGGAACAGAAATATAGATCAGTGGAACAGGATAGGAGAACAGGATATATATATATATATATATATATATATATATACACTCTTTTTCATATTTTCCATTATGGTTTATCAGAGGATATTGAATATAGTTCCCTGTGCTATACAGTAAGACATTTAGATCTTCTGCCCAATCTTCTGCCCAATTTTTGATTGGGTTGTTTTTCTGATATTGAGCTGCATGAGCTTCTCGTATATTTTGGAGATTGATCCCTTGTCGGTCGATTCATTTGCAAATATTTTCTCCCATTCTGTGCCTTTTTTCATTTTGTTTATGGTTTCCTTTGCTGTGCAAAAGCTTTTAAGTTTAATTAGGTCCCATTTGTTTATTTTTGCTTTTATTTTCATTACTCTAGGAGGTGGATCAAAAAATAGCTTAAGGCAATTTATGTCAGAGAATGTTCTGCCTATGTTTTCCTCTTAAGAGTTTTATAGTATCCCAGGCTTATGTTTAGATCTTTAATCCATTTTGAGTTTATTTTTGTGTATGGTGTTAGGGAGTGTTCTAATTTCATTCTTTTACATGTAGCTGTCCAGTTTTCCCAGTACTACTTATTGAAGAGACTGTTTTTCCTCCATTGTATATTCTGCCTCCTTTGTCATAGATTAGGTGACCATAGGTGCATAGGTTTATCTCTGGATAAAATAGCATGGAGGTTCCTTAAAGAAACTAAAAATAGAGCTACCATATGATCCAGCAATCCCACTCCTGGACATATATCCAGAGAAAACTATAATTTGAAAAGATACATGCACCTCAGTGTTCATAGCAGCACTATTTACAATAGCCAAGACATGGAAGCAACCTAAATGTCCATCAACAGAGGAATGGATAAAGAAGATGTGGTATATATATAATAAAATATTACTCAGCCATAAAAAAGAACAAAATAATGCCATCTGCAGCAACATGGGTGGACCTAGAGATTATCATACTAAGTGAAGTCAGAGAAAGACAAATATCTTATATAACTTATGTGTGGACTCTAAAAAAATGACACAAATGAACTTATTGACAAAACAGAAACAGACTCACAGACATAGAAAATAAACTTATGGTTACAAAAGGGCAAAGGTGGGGGGAGGGATAAATTAG
Organism: Delphinapterus leucas; assembly: GCF_059928025.1. Classification (NCBI taxonomy): domain Eukaryota; kingdom Metazoa; phylum Chordata; class Mammalia; order Artiodactyla; family Monodontidae; genus Delphinapterus; species Delphinapterus leucas. The sequence continues at coordinate 108,848,475 of NC_143132.1, forward strand.
GAGGTTGAGATTAACACACATGCACTACTATATATAAAATAGATAATCTACAAGGACCTACTGTATAGCATAGAGAACTCTACTCAATACTCTGTAATAACCTATAAGGGAAAAGAATCTGAAAAAGAATAGATATATGTATATGTATAACTGAATCATATGGTAGCTCTATTTTTAGTTCTTTAAGGAACCTCCATACTGTTCTCCATAATGATTGTACCAATTTACATTTTCAGCAACAGTGTAGGAGGGTTTTCTTTTCTCCACACCCTCTCCAGCATTTATTGTCTGTAGATTTTTTTGATGATGGCCATTCTGACTGGTGTGAGGTGATACCTCATTGTAGTTTTGATTTGCATTTCTCTAATAATTAGTGATGTTGAACATCTTTTAATGTGCTTTTTGGCCATCTGTATGTCTTCTTTGGAGAAATGTCTGTTTAGATCTTCTGCCCATTTTTTTAAAATATATTTTTTATTGATTTATAGTTGAATTACAGTGTTGTGTTAATTACTGCTGTACAGCAAAGTGACTCAGATATATATATATATACACTTTTTTTCATATTTTCCATTATGGTTTATCAGAGGATATTGAATATAGTTCCCTGTGCTATACAGTAAAGCATTTTTGTTTATTCTGTATATTCCAGTTTGCATCTGCTAATCCCAAACTCCCAGTCCAACCCTCTCCCACCCCATCCCCCTTGGCAACCACCAGTCTGTTCTCTGTGTTCCTGATTCTGTTTCTGTTTCATAGATAGTTTCATATGTGTCATATTTTATGAGTGATATCATATGGTATTTGTCTTTCTGACTTTCTTCACTTAGTATGATAATCTCTAGTTGCATCCATGTTGCTGCAAATGGCATTATTTCATTCTTTTTTATGCCTGATTTGTATTTCACTGTATATATGTACCACATCTTCTTTATCCATTCATCTGTCAATGGACATTTAGGTTGTTTCCATGTCTTGGCTATTGTGAATAGTGCTTCTATGAACATAAGGGTCCATGTATCTTTTTGAATTATAGTTTTGTCTGGAGTGGGATTGCTGGATCACGTGGTGATTGTATTTTTAGTTTTCAGAGGAACCTCCATACCGTTTTCCACAGTGCTTCTGTCCCGTTTTTGATTGAGGTGTTTGTTTTTTTGATACTGAGCTGCATGAGCTGTTTGTATATTTTGGAGATTAATCTCTTGTCAGTTGCATCGTTTGCAAATATTTTCTCCCATTCTGAAACTAATATAATATAATATTTTAAATCAACTATACTTCAGTTTTACAAAAAGGAATAGTGACTTCTCCTGGCTGGAAATATAAGCCATTCTCATCCTCTGCCATAGTTGTATAAATTTGACTTATTATGTAGTAAAGGAATGAAATCATTATTTAACTGAAGAAAACAAAGGAAAATGATTATCATAAGGGTTAAGTTAAGTTCATACTCTGTAAAGAACTCAGAACAATGCCTGGCACATAATTTGTACTCAGTAAATGTTAGATACGATCTATAAGAAGAATAGCAGCTGCAGCATGATTATCGCTAATGTAAGTCCTGAGCTGGTCCTTGAGCAGAAGAAGGTGTTTTAAGGGAGCTAAAAGAGCAGGCAGGAGACAGGAGAGGACAGGAGTAAACGCACAGCCTCGGATGGCTGAGAAGCAGCTGCTCTTCAGCCCAAGACACTCAGGTGGCCAGCTTGGAGAGCTCTAAGGCACTCACAAAGGGCAGCTAATATATTATCCTTCCTGTCTGCAACTCTAACCCAGAGGGGGAAAAAAGACATTTTGGGACAGTGAGATATTCCAGTGTTTTGTTTTTCATTTTTAAAGCAAAGGCCCCAACTGTGGCTGCACATTGGAATGACAGGGGAGCTTTCAAAAATCCCAATGCCCTGGTCCTCACCCAGAGATCCCATGTAATTGGTCTGGGGTGGGGCCTGGAATTTTGCCACATGCCCCTGGTGATTCCAGTGTGCAGCCCAGGTAGAGCACCACTCTGCATGGTGGTAGAGAGAGTCCCTCATTAAGGGGCAGCCCCTCCAACCCACTCCCTCCCCTTTCCTGCTGCTTCCCAGCCTGGAAGTGGTCAGCCCTCTCTGTTTCCAGTGATCTTTTCATTTCACGCTGGAGACAAAACAAGAATGTGTTTTGTGTTTGACCTATTTATTTGTGGTTGATATTCCTAGATCATATTTGCGTCTCAGAAATGGGAATTAGGAAGCCTGATTGTGGCTCAGGTGGAAACTACTCCAGACCATATTGAAGGGCTGCTGTCCCCTCCCCCCAACTCCAGCTGCAATATCCTCCCTCTCCCACCGCTCAGGGAACAAAAGAGCAAGATGCTTATGGCTTTCAACTGTGGTCCCTGCTGCAGCTGCACGGTGGCTGACTCTTGCCAGGTTAAGTGTGTCTCAGCTTTTTTTCAGTAGTGCTATTGGGTTCCAAGGCCGAACGATAATATATTAATGAAACCTCAGCCACACATTTATTTATTCTTGTGCTGTAAATCACAAGGAAGAAAAAGATTAACAGGCAGAAATATCGTTCCTTCAGCAACTCCGAGGGTTGAGAGGATGTAAGGTGAATAATTATAGCCTTTGCGTTAAGCATTCATTATTTCACCAGCACCAGTCGGTCCGGCTTTGTATCTTTAGCCTTGTTTTGCTGACGCTGTAAGTGTTTGGGCATAACTGCCACGGTTCATTTCCTCACTGTCTCTGACTCCTCATGTGGCCCTGAGCCAGGCAAGGAAACTTATGCTTACTTATTTGGGGCATTTGTGCGACACCAGGCATGCTAGGTGCTCTTACACACTTTCTCTTTTGGATCTTTCAACACACGTGCTCCCTGCCAGGCTCTGGGTCACTTGAAACGTGTTGGGAGTTTGAGACCTGGACTTCCTTTCTCGGATTCACTTCTTTTTTAAAGAATTTTATTTATTTATTTATTTATTTTTGGCTGCATGGCACGTGGGATCTTAGTTCCCCGACCAGGGATCAAACCCTCGCCCCCAGCATTGGAAGCGTAGAGTCTTACCCACTGGACCGCCAGGGAAGTCCCTCTTGGATTCACTTCTGACCTTAAGTGAAACCTACTATTGTATATTTTTCTACAGAGGGATTGTGATGCTTTATTTCCCAGATGTCCTGTAGGAATAAAGATTATTTAAAATATGATTAATTTGACTTAGGAATTTATCTTTTTCTGTAACAGTAGAAAAGGGATGACTGCAGCACTGTATGGTGAAGTAGACACAGAATTTTGAATTGGAAGTCTTAGGTCCCACCTCAGCCACTTCATAGGCATGTGTGTTTGGACAAGGTGTTGAATCTTTCTGCCTCTGCATCATTATGAGTGAAATTTGGCTAGTCTTTTTTTTTTTTAACTTTCTATTTTATATTGGAGTATAGGTGATTAACAATGTTGTATTAGTTTCAGGTGTACAGTAAAGTGATTCAGTTATACATATACATGTAGCTATTCTTTTTCAAATTCTTTTCCCATTTAAGTTGTTACATAACATTGAGCAGAGTTCCCTGTGCTATACAGTAGGTCCTTGTTGGTTATCCATTTTATTTTATTTTTTCAATTTTCTCTATAGTTTATTAATAAGTAAAAAGAAATTTTTTTTTTTTAAAAAAGGGAAGCATCATAATTTGGCTAGTCCTACTGCCTTAAAGGGTCTTGGGTGGTTCAAAGTGTTGTTACATGACAGTGCTTTGTAAGCCTTAGCACAGCATATAAAGTCTTAGTTGCTTTTTCTGTGTTTCCTGGTGCTCTTTTCTCCATGTTCATATAGGTTACTCACTCTCATAGATACTGCTCTGCTCAAGTGTTGCTCATGTTGGAATGCTTTTACCCCACTTTTTGCCAGATTATCAACTCTTATTCATACAGCCCATTGTAGAAGGTTGATTTGTGGCCAGCGAAAGATATGTCCAGGGCCTACCATCTGGTACCTATGAGTTTGACCTTATTTGGAAAAAGACTCTTTGTAGATGTAATTAGTTTAAGAATCTTGAGATGAGATCATTCTGGATTAACCGGGTGAGCCTTAAAAATCCAATGACAAGCGCTCTTATTTTGTGGGAGCAGCTCATCCTTTATTAATGTTAGGAGTGGGGACAACAGGAGAAGGCCATGCAAGGACAGGCAGAGACAAGAGTTATGTTGCCACAAGCCAAGGAGTGCTTGGTGCCACCATAAACTGGAAGAAGCAAGGAAAGGTTTTTCCCTGAGAGCCTTGGGGAGGCTGAATGTAGCACTGACAACAGCTTGACTTTATACTTCTGGCCTCTAGAACTGTGAAAAAATAAATAACTCTTCATTTTAAGCTACCAGGTTTGTGGTAACTTATTGTAGCAGCCACAGGAACCTAATACACACCTCTTTTAAGGCTCGGCTCAAGCGTCCTCTGATCCTGGAAGTCTCTCCTGCATTCCCAAGGCTGGGCAAGGTGCCCCTCCTCTGTGTGCCCATCTGTCACCCTACATGCACCTGTTGTGTAATTATGCACTGATGTGTCTGTCTCCTCTGTGACACTGAAAGTTCTATGACAGTGGGGTTGTACCTTAACAATGTTTTCACCTTGCATATAACAGCTCAATATATATTTGTTTTATGCAGAATGCTCTCAAACTCTCTCTCACCTGTATTAACTCTCCCACCAGCACTTTGGTCTTAGTGCTCCTAGTGGGAACCAATGCATCTGGCTTTTCTTTTTTTTCTTCGAATTTTTGAATTTTATTTTATTTATTTTTTTATATAGCAAGTTCTCATTAGTTTTCCATTTTATACATATTAGTGTATATATGTCAATCCCAATCTCCCAATTCATCACACGCACACACCCCAGCCACTTTCCCCCCTTGGTGTCCTTACGTTTGTTCTCTATATCAGTGTCTCAGTTTCTGCCCTGCAAACTGGTTCATCTGTACCATTTTTCTAGGTTCCACATGTATGCGTTAATACACAATATTTGTTTTTCTCTTTCTGACTTACTTCACTCTGTATGACAGTCTCTAGATCCATCGACGGCTCTACAAATGACCCAATTTCGTTCCTTTTTATGGCTGAGTAATATTCCATTGTATATATGTACCACATCTTCTTTATCCAGTCGTCTGTCAATAGGCATTTAGGTTGCTTCCATGACCTGGCTATTGTAAATAGTGCTGCAGTGAACATTGGGGTGCATGTGTCTTTCTGAATTATGGTTTTCTCTGGGTATATGCCCAGTAGTGGGATTGCTGGGTCACATGGTAATTCTATTTTTAGTTTTTTAAGGAACCTCCATAGTGTTCTCCATAGTGGCTGTATCAATTTACATTCTCACCAACAGTGCAAGAGTGTTCCCTTTTCTCCACACTCTCTCCAGCATTTGTTGTTTTAGATGTTCTGATGATGCCCATTCTAATTGGTGTGAGGTGATACCTCATTGTAGTTTTGATTTGCATTTCTCTAATAATTAGTGATGTTGAGCAGCTTTTCATGTGCTTCTTGGCCATTTGTATGTCTTCTTTGGAGAAATGTCTATTTAGGTCTTCTGCCCATTTTTGGATTGGGTTGTTTGTTTTTTACTATTGAGCTGCTTGAAGTGTTTATATATTTTGGAGATTAATCCTTTGTTGATTTGTTAGCAAATATTTTCTCCCATTCTGAGGGTTGTCCTTTCATCTTGCTTGTAGTTTCCTTTGCTTTGCAAAAGCTTTGAAGTTTCATTAGGTCCCATTTGTTTAGTTTTGTTTTTATTTCCACTACTCTAGGAGGTGGATCAAAAAAGATCTTGCTGTGATTTATGTCAAAGAGTAGTCTTCCTATGTCTTCCTTTAAGAGTTTTATAGTGTCTTGTCTTACATTTAGGCCTCTAATCCATTTTGAGTTTATTTTTGTGTATGGTGTTAGGGAGTGTTCTAATTTCATTCTTTTACATGTAGCTGTCCAGTTTTCCCCGCACCACTTATACAGTGGAGAAAAGACAGTCTCTTAAATATCTTTGCCTCCTTTGTCATAGATTAGTTGACCATAGGTGTGTGGGTTTATCTCTGGGCTTTCTATCCTGTTCCATTGATCTATATTTCTGTTTTTGTGCCAGTACCATATTGTCTTGATTACTGTAGCTTTGTAGTAGAGTCTGAAGTCAGGGAGTCTGATTCCTCCAGCTACGTTTTTTTCCCTCAAGACTGCTTTGGGTATTCGGGGTCTTTTGTGTCTCCATACAAATTTTAAGATTTTTTGTTCTAGTTCTGTAAAAAATGCCATTGGTAATTTGATAGGGATTGCACTGAACCTGTAGATTGCTTTGGGTAGTATAGTTGTTTTCACAATGTTGATTCTTCCAATCCAAGAACATGGTATATCTCTCCATCTGTTTTTATCATCTTTAATTTCTTTCATCAGTGTCTTATAGTTTTCTGCATACAGGTCTTTTGTCTCCCCAGGGAGGTTTATTCCTAGGTATTTTATTCTTTTTGTTGCAGTGGTAAATGGGAGTGTTTCCTTAATTTCTCTTTCAGATTTTTCATCATTAGTGTATAGGAATGCAAGAGATTTCTGTGCATTAATTTTTTATCCTGCTACTTTACCAGATTCATTGATTAGCTCTAGTAGTTTTCTGGTGGCATCTTTAGGATTCTCTATGTATAGTATCATGGCATCTGCAAAAACTGACACTTTTACTGCTTCTTTTCCAATTTGCATTCCTTTTATTTCTTTTTCTTCTCTGATTGCCGTGGCTAGGACTTCCAAAACTATGTTGAATAATAGTGGTGAGAGTGGGTATCCTTGTCTTCTTCCTGATCTTAGAGGAAATGCTTTCAGTTTTTCACTGTTAAGAATGATGTTTGCTGTGGGTTTGTCATATATGGCCTTTACTGTGTTCAGGTAAGTTTGCTCTATGCCCACTTTCTGGATAGTTTTTATCATAAATAGGTGTTGAATTTTGTCAAAAGCTTTTTCTGCACCTACTGAGATGATCATATGGTTTTTATTCTTCAATTTGTTAATATGGTGTATCACTTTGATTGATTTGCTTATATTGAAGAATCCTTGCATCCCTGGGATAAATCCCACTTGATCATGGTGTATGATCCTTTTAACATGTTGTTGGGTTCTGTTTGCTAGTATTTTTGTGGAGGAGTTTTGCATCTATATTAATCAGCGATATTGATCTGTAATTTTCTTTTTTTGTAGTATCTTTGTCTGGTTTTGGTATCAGGTGATGGTGGCCTCATAGAATGAGTTTGGGAGTGTTCCTTCCTCTGCAATTTTTTGGAAGAGTTTGAGAAGGATGGATGTTAGCTCTTCTCTAAATGTTTGATAGTATTCCCCTGTGAAGCCATCTGGACCTGGACTTTTGTTTGTTGGAAGATTTTTAATCACAGTTTCAATTTCATTACTTGTGATTGGTGTGTTTATATTTTCTCTTTCTTCCTGGTTCAGCCTTGGAATGTTATACCTTTCCAAGAATTTGTCCATTTCTTCGAGGTTGTCCATTTTTTTCCCATAGAGGTGCTTGTAGTAGTCTCCTAGGATGCTTTGTATTTCTGCCGTGTCTGTTGTAACTTCTCCTTTTTCATTTCTAATTTTATTGATTTGAGTCCACTCCCTCTTTTTTTGATGAGTCTAGCTAATGGTTTTTGTTGTTTTTGTTTTTGTTTTTGTTTTTTGGCGGTACGTGGGCCTCTCACTGTTGTGGCCTCTCCCGTTGCAGAGCACAGGCTCTGGACACTCAGGCTCAGTGGCCATGGCTCATGGGCCCAGCCGCTCTGCGGCATGTGGGATCTTCCCAGACCGCAACACGAACCTGTGTCCCCTTCATCGGCAGGCAGACTCTCAGCCACTGCACCACCAGGGAAGCCCCTAGCTAATGGTTTATCAATTTTGTTTATCTTCTCAAAAAACCAACTTTTAGTTTTATTGATCTTTGCTATTGTTTTCTTTGTTTCTATTTCATTTATTTCTGCTCTGATCTTTATGATTTTTTTCCTTTGGGTAACTTGGGGTTTGGTTTGTTCTTCTTTCTCTAATTCCTTTAGGTGTAAGGTTAGATTGTTTATTTGAGGTTTTTCTTGTTTCTTGAGGTAGGCTTGTATTGCTATAAACTTCCCTCTTAGAACTGCATTTGCTGCATCCCATAGGTTTTGGATCATCATGTTTTCATTGTCATTTGTCTCTAGGTATTTTTTTATTTCCTCTTTGGTTTCTTCAGTGATCTCTTGGTTATTTAGTAATGTATTGTTTAGCCTCCATGGGTTAGTGTTTTTTACGTTTTTTCCCTGTAATTGATGTCTAGTCTCATAGTGTTGTGGTCAGAAAAGATGCTTGATAAGATTTCAGTTTTCTTAAATTTACTGAGGCTTGATTTGTGACCCAAGATGTGATCTATCCTGGAGAATGTTCCATGCGCACTTGAGAAGAAAATGTAATCTGCTGTTTTTGGATGGAATGTCTTAGAAATATCAATTAAATCTATCTGGTCTGTTGTGTCATTTAAAGCTTGTGTTTCCTTATTAATTTTGTTTGGATGATCTGTCCATTGGTGTAAGTGAGGTGTTAAAGTCCCCCACTCTTATTGTGTTACTGTCGATTTCCTCTCTTATAGCTGTTAGTAGTTGCCTTATGTATTGAGGTGCTCCTATGTTGGGTGCATATATATTTATAATTGTTATATCTTCTTCTTGGATTGATCCCTTGATCATTATGTAGTGTCCTTCCTTGTCTCTTGTAACATTCTTTATTTTAAAGTCTATTTTTTCTGATATGAGTATTGCTACTCCAACTTTCTTTTGATTTCCATTTGCATGGAATATCTTTTTTCATCCCATCACTTTCAGTCTGTGTGTGTCCCTAGGTCTGAAGTGGGTCTCTTGTAGACAGCATATATATGGGTCTTGTTTTTGTATCCATTCAACAAGCCTGTGTCTTTTGGTTGGAGCATTTAGTCCATTCACGTTTAAGGTAATTATTGATATGTATTTTCCTGTTACCATTTTCTTAATTGTTTTGGGTTTGTTTTTGTAGATCCTTTTCTTCTCTTGTGTTTCCCACTTAGAGAAGTTCCTTTAGCATTTGTTGTAGAGCTGGTTTGGTGGTGCTGAATTCTCTTAGCTTTTGCTTGTTGTAAAGCTTTTAATTTCTCTATCGAATCTGAATGACATACTTGCCAACTAGAGTAATCCTGGTGGTAGGTTCTTCCCTTTCATCACTTTAAATATGTCATACCACTCCCTTCTGGCTTGTAGACTTTCTGCTCAGAAATCAGCTGTCAACCTTATGGGAGTTCCCTTCTATGTTATTGATTGTTTTTCCCTTGTTGCTTTCAACAGTTTTTCTTTGTCTTTAAGTTTTGCCAGTTTGATTACTCTGTGTCTCGGCGTGTTTCTCCTTGGGTTTATCCTGTATGGGTCTCTCTGGACTTCCTGGACTTGGGTGTCTGTCTATTTCCTTTCCCATGTTGGGAAGTTTTCAGCTATAATCTTTTCACATATTTTCTCAGGCCCTTTCTCTCTCTCTTCTCCTCCTGGGACCCCTATAATACAAATGTTGTTGCGTTTAATGTTGTCCCAGAGGTCTCTTAGGCTGTCTTCATTTCTTTTCATTCTTTTTTCTTTATTCTTTTCCACAGCAGTGAATTCCACCATTTTGTCTTCCACGTCACTTATCCAGTCTTCTGCCTCAGTTATTCTGCTATTGGTTCCTTCTAGTGTATTTTTCATTTCAGTTATTATATTGCTCATCTGTTTGTTTTTTCTTTAATTCTTCTAGGTGTTTGTTAAACATTTCTTTCATCTTCTCGATCTTTGCCTCCATTCTTTTTCTGAGGTCCTGAATTATCTTCACTGTCATTATTCTGAATTCTTTTTCTAGAAGTTTGCCTATCTCCACTTCATTTAGTTGTTTTTCTGGGGTTTTATCTTGTTCCTTCATCTGATACATAGCCCTCTGTCTTTTCATCTTTTCTGTCTTTCTGTGAATGTGGTTTTTGTTCCACAGGCTGCAGGGTTGTAGTTCTTGCTTCTGCTCTCTGCCCTCTGGTGGATGAGGCTATCTAAGAGGCTTGTGAAAGTTTCCTGATGTGAGGGACTGGTGGTGGGTAGAGCTGACTGTTGCTCTGGTGGGCAGAGCTCAGTAAAACTTTAATCCACTTGTCTGCTGAGGCTGGGGGCTGGGTTCCCTCCCTGTTGGTTGTTTGGCCTGAGGCCACCCAACACTGGAGCCTATGTGGGCTCTTCGGTGGTGCTAATGGTGGACTCTGGGAGGGCTCACACCAAGGAGCATTTCCCAGAACTTCTGCTGCCAGTGTCCTTGTCCCCACGGTGAGACACAGCCACCCCCTGCCTCTGTAGGAGACCCTCCAACACTAGCAGTTAGGTCTGGTTCAGTCTCCTATGGGGTCACTGCTCCTTCCGCTGGGTCCTGATATGCATACTACTTTGTGTGTGCCCTCCAAGAGTGGAGTCTCTGTTTCCCCCAGTCCTGTCGAAGTCCTGCAATCAAATCCTGCTAGCCTTCAAAGTCTGATTCTCTAAGAATTCCTCCTCCTGTTGCCGGACCGCCGGGTTATGAAGCCTTACGTGGGGCTCAGAACCTTCACTCCAGTGGTAGGATTTCTGTGGTGTAAGTGTTCTCCAGTTTGTGAGTCACCCACCCAGCAGTTATAGGAGTTGATTTTATTGTGATTGAGCCCCTCCTGCCATCTCATTGTGCCTTCTCCTTTGTCTTTGGATATGGGGTATCTTTTTTGGTGAGTTGCAGTGTCTTCCTGTCGATGATTTTTCAGCAGTTAGTTGTCTTTCCGGTGTTCTCTGCTCTCGCAAGAGGGAGTGAGAGCACGTCCTTCTACTCTGCCATCTTGAACTAATCCTCACATCTGGCTTTTCATTTGTAAGGTATCTTTTCTCTGTCTGTATATGCTGCCTGGTTACTGTTATTTCTAAAATGCAACTCAGGCACTTGTCTACCCAGAGACTCTCAGCGACTCCACACCTCTTGACTTCTTGCTTTCAGGCACCTCCACAACCTGTTCCCAAAGTACTTTTCCAACTTTATCTGCCACCACCCCCCTTCATGAACTTCTGCTCCAGGAAAACGAATCTGTTCCTATGTTTATAAAACACGCTTTGCTAATGTAAAAACCTTTGCTAGAGTGATGGATGACATCTCTTCATCACTGTTGAAGTTTTAGTTACCATACAGAGTCCCCCCTGTTCTTTGAGGTCTTCCTGGTCACTCAGGCAGGAATGCGGTGTTCCTTCTCAGAATCACTGTTGTGCTGGTCATTTGTGCTTTTGCAGGCAGCTGTGTGGACCTGGGTAGGATATTTGGGGACATGCCTTTGTTAGCCTAATGGGATCTTTGCTCCTGATGTCAAAGGCCAGCTCTTTTCCACCTTTGTGTCTCCTGCAGGACCTGAGGGCCTCCAGTGAAGCGGAGTGCCTCATTCACTGGGTATATTAAAGATATTCATGCATGTGATATTAATACAGGGAAATTCAATAACCTGCTCTGATGTAGCTTTTTTTTTCCAGTTTCCCTTTGTATCTATATTGCTTTGCTCTTATAAGATTTTGTGAAAATGAATGCATTACTGAAAAACTGCCCATTCTCTTATTTAAATATAATGACCTCTTAGTAACAAATTTGCAAGTGGAAAAATGGATCTTAAACTTTTGGTGAGGACTAGGGGCATTGTTCTGGTGGAGGAGCACCCCTTCCTTGCCTTTGGGTGGGTTGGCCTTTGGCAAGTGGCTGAAGAGTTTATGGAAGGGTGTTGGACATAGCGGGAGGGGGAGGGAGTTGAGAAGGGGAGGAGCAGTGAACAGAGCCTGGGCCGTTAGTTTCAGGTAGAACAAGCGGGCCAAAAACCTGCACTAAGCAGACTTCTAGGAAATCTGGGTCCCTTGATCACTTAAACATTGTGTAAATTATCTCCTGGACACAGGCAGAGCTTTGTTATCCAAAACACTTGAAATTAGTTGTGATCTTAAGGTAATTACAGTGCTGAGTCAAGGCACAAGTCAGTAGTGAATTCCCTCCAATTACATAGTGGGGCAGAGATAGGAAAGACATTTTATCTCAGAATAATCCTCCTTTCCAACGATTTCCATAGCACTTTTTTCCCTTCAGTGAAGGAAGTGATTTGTTTTAAATAGTATAGTCTTGTTCAAATTTCCCTATGTAGGTACAGAAAACTTATTCTCCCAGAACTTTCCTTGGCCTTCCCTCTAGTGAAAGTGTAAAGTAGTGTGGGGAGAAGGACTTAGGAGCCCTGAGTTGGAATCCTGCCTCAGTTCTTTGCTAGCTTTGTAACCTTGATCAACTTATTTCTCTAAACATCAGATTCTGTGTCTCTGAAATGGGAATGATAATAAGACTATAGGGTTGTTAAAGGTTGAATGCAGTCATAGTCATCATTATTTTATGGGATTGGTGGAGGGCTGGTGGGAGAAGGACAAAAAATGGTACAATAAGCTTAACTTCTTACAGGTAATTGAGAGAGAAATTATAGCAGCAAGGTTGGCTTGAGTGAAGGCTGTGTTCTAAGTGATTCTGTGTTCCTTAAGGGAAATTATTTCCACTGTTTAATTCTTCGCAGAATAACGGGACCACTGAGCATCAGGTGGAATCTTTCATAAGGAAAAAACTGGAGTCGCTGTTAAAAGAATCTCAAATTCGAGACAAGGAAGATCCTGATAGTTTCACAGTGAGGGCACTACTGAAGGCCACGCATGAAGGCTTAAATGCACACCTGAAGCAGGTATACATTTCCCTCTTGTACTTGTCCTTCAACAGGAAAAAGAAAGCACCTCATGCTTTGTTTCTGATCATTTGTCATTTGTGGAAGGCTTCTCCAGTTTCTTCCATTTCTATCCTCATATTGCTGGAAAAATGAGAATCTCCTCCTGAAAAATGGAGAGAAATAGTGAATAATAGATTAAAGTGCATGGGTGGGTGTAGAAATGATTCATATACTCCTTCACTGGCACCCTCAGGACAAAGCCCAGTGCCCCTGCATTCATCTTCCCCACTTGTGCTCAGGTAAGGGTGGGGACTCATTCAGGCGACCTCCATGCCCTGTTGATCACACCTTCTGAATGTGTATGTCTGTCCGCTTCTTCTCCACGGCTGTGTCCTAATTCAGGCCAATGTCAACTCTCACTTAGACTTCTCTTGCCCTCTTTAAATCTAACCTTCACTCTGAAATCAGCATGATGTTTTAAAAATGCAAATCTGATCGTGTCACTCCACTGTTCAAAATTTTTCAGTGGCTTCCTATTATGCTTGGGATAAATTACAAACTAACTGGTCTTTCAAGGACCTGCATAATTCCATCCTTGCCTACCTCTCCTGTCTCAGATCTCCCCATTTTCCCTGTCACACCACCACCCACGACGTCACACCAGCCACAACCATCTAAATGCCATGGTCTTCCTCACATTCCATTTTCTCTGCCTGGAACACTCCATTTCCACATCTACTCTAGCTAACTCCTACTTAGGCTTTTAAATTCCAGCATCCATGTGGTATTCTAAATGAGTCCTGCCTTGACCCGTAGGTTAGGTTAGCTATCCCTTTTATATTGTTGATGGTAGCCTGTTATATCTTCTTTTTTCAAGAAGTTTTTTTTTTTCCCTACACATTTGCATTTATTTGTTCAATATCTGTCTTCTCAACTAGACTATAGATTCTCTGAAGGCAGGAACCATGTCAGTCTTGATAACCATTGTTTTCCTGACTTGTATAGTGCCTGGGCCTTAGTATGACCTTCATATATAGTTGCTGAGTGAATGAATGGTTTGGGCTCTGGCTGAGGTTTTTATTCTGCTTTCTAATAAAAATATCATAAATGGGCAAGGAAGAGGGATAGTGGGTTTGCTGATGTTATCATGGCAGGACATTGAGGGCATTTATTCTGGACCAGAGGAGATCCATGTGGTCCCTGGCTTAGCTGATAGCAGCCTCCCCTGCTACTGCCGCCTATCCTCCAGGGCTCAGAGCTCCCCAGGCAGAGGGAAGATCATCATTTTTGGATCTGAGCAACCACTCAGCTTTGGTGGTTACTTTCTAGACTCTACAGAAGTCCAGCCATTCAAACGCCTGGCTGTTTCTCAGGTCTGTTTAGTTTCCAAACATAGAAAACCTAATTCAAAATGGCTTAAATAATGAAGAAAGGCGTTGGGTTAGGTAAGTGGCAAGTTCATTTGCAGAGTGGCCTTCAAGGTGGTCTTAATTCAGAGGCTCAGCAGGGTCATCAAAGACCTGTCTTTCTGCTCTACCTACCACGTGATTAGCATCATCCCATGTTGGTTCCCCCTCTCCTGGTGGTTGCAGGGTGACTGCCAACAGGCCCCTGAGCTATGTGTTTCTTGGTCCAAGTACAGAGAGAGTGAGACAGTGTATGTGCCTCATCCAACAAACCAGAGTTTGTGCTGAGCTCAGGTTGGGCATCTTAGCTCATGTGCCCACCCCTGAGTTGATCCCTGTGGTGGCCTTGCATATGTGCCCTTCTTGGAACAGTAATTTGGCAAGGGCGTAGGATACCATTGGCTTGCTGATGCCACTGAGAACTGGCACCAAGGTCTGCCCCTCTGAAAATGCATTCTGCCCCTGCATGCTGGAGGGGCAGAATGGAATGTTGGGAGACAACCAAAATGTCATTTACAGCATTACTGCCCTTACAGTTTATCATAGAATTTTGAATTTTCTTGAACATTTCTATAAATACCAGTTAGCCTCTCCCTTTCCTCCCTGACCCTCCAGCCTCTTAGTTTAAATCACACAAATGTCTGTAAAATCACATTCAGTTAACCCGGCTTGATTTCTGCTTCTTGCCCTGGTGAATTCTCTTTGGCTAATCTGGGCCAGTCACTTCCCCTTATGCTTTTGGAGAAGTCTTTGCTTGCTCCATCCTAGATCATTCCAACTGGAAAGACAACAGCAGGTCTTGGGGATTTTTGAAGAAACAAATCAAGACCATCTTTCTTTTTCTGGAAGAGATCCTAATGGTAATTTCCCTATCAGGTAAGATGGTAAGGGACTTCAAATTTCAGAGATGTAGTAGGACAAAACTCCTCCTCCTTTTTCTTATTTTTTACTCTCCCTTAAACCTGGGTGACTGCAAGAATGTATCAGACTTGCAGAAAGTAAATGGAGCCTGCAACTTTAATAAACTGGACTATGAAGTGTTAAGGTTTTTAACCCTGCTGTTGTGTTAGTTTTTAAAGTATGGTTTTGGTTCAGTGGCAAACAAAGACAAGTTACTGTTGAGACAAGTCCATCTGTGTCAGATACATAGGCACATGTAGAGCCAAGGCTGAGAATGTGCTGTGGGGTTCAGGACAGCTCATCACTTCCGCTCCTTTCCCTCCTGGATCGTCACTCAGCAGTTCAGTACTGTGTGCTACTGGTGCCAGCTTTTTCCTGGAGATCTCCAAAGTAAAATAAAAATGAAATTCTCATCCTTCACACTGGAAGAACTTAGTAGAAGGATGCCTGCCTTCTTTAGAGTTCTGAATTCACTTCTTTGTTTACATCCCAGCTACAGCCATTTGGGTAGACTTAATTATTCCTAACATGAACTTTTGCACCTCTCCTGCTGTCCCGCTCCCTCCAGTCTCTCATTTATACCACTACCATAGCGATATTTCAGAAACATGCATCTGATCACATCATTCTCCTATTTTAAACCATTCAAATGCTCTTCATAGTTTGGAGGATAAAGCTCAAATTGAAAGCTATAGCCCAAAAGATCCTTTCTCCATCATCTGACCCCAGCTCTGATTTGTCCATTAATGTGCGTGTGTACAGTACAAATACACAACCCAACCCCTGCCTTTCTTTGTTTCCTGGAAAGTGCCATGTTCCTGACACTTGGCCTTTGTGTTTGCTTTTTCCTCGCACACTTCCTCTTCCTCACTTCACGTAGATAATGTCTACCTGTCTTCTGGCTTCAGCTTTTGTAACATGTCCCCTTAGAAGTCCTCCTCGATCCTCAAGTCTAGGTAGATGGCCTTCCCGTGCCCTCAGGCAGTACCCTGAACTTTCCCCATCATAGTCTTATTATAGTGTGTTATGATCATTTGTCTCCATCATAAGAGTGCAAGCCCAGGGAGGACAAAGTCTACATCTCTCTTGCTTGCTGTCTCCCTTGTATTCATGTTGAGTTCCTAGCACAGTGTTTGATCCATGGATTCAATGAAAGATGCAGTGCTGATGCTCAAGGAGAGGTCAAGTTGGGGAGAGATATCTGTGTGTATTCCTCTGGGACATAAAGAAGGAGTGTAGAGTGGGGGAGGGAGAGAAAGCCAGAGAGGAGACAGAACTACACAGGATCCCTGTTTTATCACCAACTAGCTTTGTAACTTTGGGCATATTATCTAACTTTGGGCATATTATCTAACTTCACTATACTTCTGTTTTTCTTATCTGCAAAACTAGGATTTTAATTATACTTATCTCCAGGGATGGTTGTATATATTAAGTGAGAATATATGTAATACACTTAGCATAATCCTTGGGGCATAGCAGGTGCCTATTAAAATGGATGACCTTATACCTCAACTTGCTTGGGGCAACCTCGCTTTATACCTATTGCCCCAGCGTAATTATTAAAGGTGCTGATTTCACTCTTTTTTTAAAAAAAAAATAGATTTATTTATTTTATGTATTTATTTTTGGCTGCGTTGGGTCTTCGTTGCTGCTAGCGGGCTTTCTCTAGTTGTGGTGAGCGGGGGCTACTCTTCGTTGCAGTGCGCAGGCTTCTCATTGCGGTGACTTCTCTTGTTGTGGAGCGTGGGCTCTAGGCGCTCGGGCTTCAGTAGTTGTGGCACGCGGGTTCAGTAGTTGTGGCTCACGGGCTCTAGAGCACAGGCTCAGTAGTTGTGGTGCATGGGCTTAGTTGCTCCATGGCATGTGGGATCTTCCCAGACCAGGGCTCGAACCCGTGTCCCCTGCATTGGCAGGCGGATTCTTAACCACTGAGCCACCAAGGAAGTCCCCATTTCACTCTTAAGAGTCCTGTTTTGGACAATAGATGACATGGTCTCCCTACTAATAGATGAGCTACTAGAACTGGAGAGGAACTCAGAGGCTAATTGGTCCATTCCTCCCCCATGTCACAGATAAGAGGACTGAGGTCAAGAGGTGGGTGTTTACCCCAGAGGAGCAAGTCTTTAGCACAGAGTGTGTGCTGGAATCTCCTATGTTTTGCTTCACCTATTAATCCCTCTCTTTCCATCTGATTCTGAGTCCCAGGGTATTTCTTATGTGTTCAGCTTCTGTTTCCCATCAATGTATTGATGTATATAATTTCCTGCTTAGACTTAAATCCATCAGAGAGGCTCTCATTCACCTTAAAACACCGTTTCAATTCTTTGTTCTTCAGACTGAATAAGCCTAGTTCTGTAAAACTTTTCTAATAGGTTAAAAATGATCTTTTAAATCACCTTAAAAATAAAAAAAAAAAAGAGATAGGGGACCTGAGGCTACATGGTGGCAGAACTGGGTCTCCTAACTTGAAGAGCAGTGTTACTTCTATTACCATATCTTACTACTTTCTTAATTCTAGGGTTTTTGAATAGTTAATGATCAGCTTTAATTGATCTTCAAAGGCAGTCAAGGTATATAAACCAGTCAACTAAAATTACCCTGTAAACCTGCCACCCACCCTCCTCCACTATTTTCTGAACTGCCTTTTCCCCAACCCAGTTCTCACTGTTCCCCCTCCCCATCCCGCATTGTATCTTTGATTAGTTTCTATGGATATATGTAGATGCTCTTCCTGACCTTTTGATTTCGGGTGGTTTTGCTCACCTACATTTATTCCATTTATGAGATTATCTCTGTTCAGCTGAAAGTTCTGGGAGGGCGGGGCCTATTGGTCTCCTCTTACATCATGTAATTAGCAGTGAATCACCTAATACATGTTTTTAGGGATGACAATTGGAAAAAGAGTCTAAACCCTTTTAGCAGAGTGGTCTTTTTTTTTTTTTTTCTGTCCCCTAGAATAAAGAGATCTCTAGCCTGGAAAATTAATTCACATGAGGAGGAATTCAGAATCTACAATACATCTTTCCTGTGCTCACCACAGAGGGAATGATTTTAATGAACAGATAAGCTCTGCTGCAGTTTACTTAAAGAAAAACAATCTTATTGCCTCATAGATATACTTGGATTTTATTTGTTTTTAATGTTTCCAAATTCTAAATAGTAATTAAGTGATCAGTCTGATTAGTTTTTTTTAGTCAACTGAATTGGCTGTTAATGACTTGTGGCCATTTTTCAAAATTAAATCTACTTTTAACTGAAGATGATTTATTCCCCCTCAGGGCATTGAAAAGAATACATCCTGTGCTGTAGAGAGCCTTGTGAACAGGCACTAGAGATGCCTGCACACCTGGGCATTACTGAGAGGTCCTTGACCCCAGCTTTGGGGAGCTGTTGGCAGCTACCATCTCCTGATGGTGCCCAGGTCTCTCTGTGCAGCATCCCCCCTCTCTCAAGGCAGACACAGCCACCTTCAGGGAAGTGGAGGGTAGAGCAGGAGGAAATGAGCAGGACCTGCCGGCTGCCCACCTAGAGATGGAAGGAGAGAGGGACTCCATGCCCTTCCATCAGAACTAAGGAGAAAACAAAAGCAAAGAAGAAAAATAGTCATATTATGCTTTATTTACTCAGCATCCAGATGTGAAGGAAAGTGGAAAGAAAACACACGGACGATCCCTCATGACCAACTTCGGAAAACATAAGGTACGAATTAAGGAAGATAAGTGTGCATAATTCAGGTAATTTAAAGAGTCTAGAGGGTGACAGGAGACTATCATCATGACCTTGGAATAACTGCAGATTTCTCAAAGAGGACCCCAGAAAAGGAAAAAGTTGATAATTAAACTATTTTATAATTTAAGAACTCCTGTTCATCAGAAGTATCAAAGAGCAAATAGCATACTGGGAAAGAATATTTTCAATATTCTGTACAAGTCCACAAAGGATTTCTTTCCTGAATATATAAAGAATTCCTATAAATCAATAAAGAAGGCACACTAATTTTTTTTTTTTTTTTGCGGTATGTGGGCCTCTCACTGTTGTGGCCTCTCCCGTTGTGGAGCACAGGCTCCGGACGCGCAGGCTCAGCGGCCATGGCTCACGGGCCCAGCCGCTCCGCGGCATGTGGGATCTTCCCAGACCGGGGCACGAACCCGTGTCCCCTGCATCGGCAGGCGGACTCTCAACCACTGCGCCACCAGGGAAGCCCAGCACACTAATTTTTAAAAAAACAAGCAAAAGGCTTAAATGAATTTCACAGCAGAAGATATCCAAGTGGCTAATATGGAAAAGGTTCTCCCCCTTATCCGTCCTCTGGGAAATGCAAACTAAAATGATGCTGAGATTCCGTGTACACCCACCACAACAGCAAACATAAAGAGATTGACAACAGCCTGTGTTAGTGAGGATGCTGGGCAGCTTGAACTCTCATCAGCCGCTAATGGGAGCCTGCCTTTGTGCAGCTACTTCCGCACACCGTTTCCCGGTACCAACTAACGCCACTCTATGAGCCATGTCTTATCAGTTCCATCGCTAGGCGTGTGTCACGAGACAAACAACGATATTTACAGGGGCATTAGTTGCAATACTACAAACGGGAGGCAGTTCAAACGTCCATCAGCATTAGAAAGAATAAAAATTGTGGCGTATTCACATAAGGGAATATTTATCAGCAATGAGAATGACAAAATTACAACTACATGCAATAGTGTGATCTTTGTAAACATGACATTGAGCAAAAGAAGCCAGACCCAAGAGAGTACATACAGTTTGAGTCCGTTTATATGAAGCTCAAAAACAGGCAAAAAAAAAAATCTATGGGATAAAAGTCAGGATAGTAGTTACCTTTGGGGAGAAGGTGATGACCAAACAGGAGAATCTGAAGGCTTTGGGGCAGATAATATTCCATTTCCTCATTTGGGTGGTTTCACTTTGTGGAAAGCCATAATGCTGTACACTTATGATTCCTGTGCTTTTCTAAGTGTATGCTTTACCTTCAATAAAAAGGTAAAACATGTTAAACAAGAAGTCAGTTATTGGGTGATGAACTTTATGCATGAGGTTTCTCCAAGGCCATTTCTTGTACTTTAATTAATGTTGTATCTGGAATTTCCTGCCCCATCAATAAGATAATTTATTGAAAGGTTGGACAAAATAGCCATAATAAACTGAAAACAACCAAAATGTTCTCCCATAAAGACTGCTTAAGTAAATCATGATTCATTCACACAATGGCCAATTATGCAGCCATTAAAAGATGATCACTCTGGGCTTCCCTGGTGGCACAGTGGTTGAGAGTCCGCCTGCCGATGCATGGGACACGGGTTCGTGCCCCGGTCCGGGAAGATCCCACATGCCGCGGAGCAGCTGGGCCTGTGAGCCATGGCCGCTGAGCCTGCGCGTCCGGAGCCTGTGCTCCGCAGCGGGAGAGGCCACAACAGTGAAAGGCCCGCATACCACAAAAAAAAAAAAAAAAAAAAAAAGATGATCACTCTGACGAGCTCAACACGCAAAACATTAAATAAAAAAGTAAGATGAAAAACTGATTATGTCGTATGTTAACTGTGATAAGATGTGTCAAAACTGTATGTAAAGAAAATATATCATCATTTCTCCACATATCTATCATTGGCGATTCATTACTTATTTCTACTTTCTGCATTTTATATTTTAAAATGAACCTGGGAAAGACAGATTTATTATTGTGACACCTCAAATTACTAACTATATGCGGAATTGGAGAATATTTCTTTTCTTGATTACAACCACTCATTTAAATTAAAATTATTTTCCAAAGTAAAGCTTTTAGGGAGTACCTTTGCTAGTATAGAATTAGAATTTATTATGTCTCAAGTCATAAGAGTGAATGTTTACAAGACTATTTGCAGGTTATTTAAATAAGTATTAATAGTATTTTAAATTGAAAGTTAATATTATGTGGTTTACAGAATGACTTTCCATGTCATCTCATTTAATCATCACAAAAATAATAATCCTTTAGGACAGATGTTTTTGTCCTACCCTTTAAAAAAGCACAATAGGAAGCTTGAGAGATTAGCCAATTTATCAGCTTGGTGAGAGGCCAGTCTGGAACATGAGATCATCAGATGCCTGGGTCCACGCCATGTGCACTGAAGTTCTCAAGGCATAAATAAGATGTAAAAATGTTCTAGACTAAATTGGCACCTTGCCGTCAGTGCAGTAGAGTTGAATGTGTTTATGCCAACAGGGTAGTTTGAATTTTTTTATTTGTTGAGAATGAGAAAATCTAGAAGTTGATTTGGTCCCATGGTAATGTGGGGTTGGAGTCCCTTTCCTTTTCTAAGCCATGTTCCCAAAATGTCCAGGGTACTCTGTCTAAAAGTCTTACCTTTGTTTGTAGAAGCTGTAATTTTGGTGGCAAGTTTTTCTGCAGTTACTAGGGCCCCTCCCTATCATTTGTATTGTTGAGGTGTGTGTTGCCAAATATTGGGGTTATCTCCAATGTGGTGGGGCTGAAAGTGTATCATTCCTAAGAGGTTTTATGTCTAACAGCTAATCTGTCCAAAGACACAAGGTTAGTCCTACAGTCTTTCAGCCTGACTCCTGTAGGTAACAATTTTCATTCTGCTCTAGAAATTAAGATGGGTCAAAGTCTCAAATGAACAGTTTGATTTAGATGGGTTTTTGAATGCACACTGAACAAAAGCAGGAGTGGTAGTTATTCATTTAAAAATTACTACTTGTCTTTTTTATCAAATCTGCCTTTTATAAGTAAGTCAAAAGGAATAGTGAGCTTCCTATATAAGAGGACACTTTATCCCTTATAATCATTTAAATAGATATTACAACTTTAACCCTACCCCTCACAGAGACCTTCAATGCATGACTAATAGTCTAAGACCTACATTTTATGTGGCGTAGAAGTCAATGTTAGAGCATGAAACCCTCAGTTTTGCCTTGATATTTTAAGATAATTTTGGCCACAGACATGCTTATTATTGATGGTGAGGCAAGCTGCAATATTTGGTCAGTTGTTTTTCTCCAATTAATTGTCCTTGTGTGTGTGTCTATTTTAAAGCTCATTCCTCTGTATGTTGTAGATGTACCTGATGCACTGAGTTTGTGTTAAGTGAACTCTGATTTTTCCGGCAGAAAACCACAAAATCACAGTTCAAATCTTATAGTGCTGATGAAGAGGAGGACGCACAGCAGAATCCTGGCAAGGAGACCGGCCAGCTGTACAGGTAAGAAAGCTCTCCATGTTTCTTGCTCCGGCTCCTGGGGCCTCTCCATCCACATCAGCTTGGCTGTTTTAGTTGTACATGTCTAGGAAATCAGATTGCAAGGTAGAGAGCTCTGCAGTGGGACATGTGAAGATCAACAGGATGTGAGATTATAATACATGTAGGGGACTTGTGCTGCCTGGCACACAGTGAGCTCTTAATAAATGCTGGCTGTAGCAGTTGTCAGGTAAAAGATATCTTCAGAGAAGAGAGAGGGACCACATGAACTAGTACAGAGGGGCTCTCACAGGAGACTGAAGGAGAAGATAGATGACAAGAACATGTGAAGAGTCAGGGATCTGAAATCAGCCAGACTTCAAACTCTTGTTCCTCCAACTTTAAGATGGGGGCAAGTTAGGCTCCTCATTTGTATCTATTTCTTAGGGTCATTGTAAGGATTAAAGGAATTAAACTATTTGGCTTGATGAGCCCTACTCCAATTCACTAAGTGCTCAAAAATATTAGCTGCTGTTGTCTTTATTGTTGCCAGTAGAATTTGGGATGAGTAAAATGGCCAAAATTGTAGAACCCAAATTGTGACACATGATTTGATACAGGATTTTCTGGCAAATTATGTATACAGTAAGTCTCGCAAAGGAAAGTAAATTATATCCTTCATAGATAGATAAATATACAAACACGTGCACATGTACACACACACCCCTCTGTGACTTTATCATAAGACTGAAACTAAACGAAATTGGAGGCATAGAGGTCCTATAGGAATGAATCACATTTAGTGTTCACTTAAATTTTATATTTGAGCTTCACTCCAACAGAATGTCCATACATAAAATAGTAACTAATTAGTGAGGGCAAAGGAGATGTGTATGGTTCCTACCCTTAGAGTACAGAAAATTCAATATGTAGTTACAGTAAAGGATATAAGAGAAATAGAATTACCTTCCAGGAGACCTCTGCTGTGAATGTTCTCAAATATAAGTTTGAGAAAGGCTTGACTCTGAATCATATAGCCAGGGAAGCTATCACATGAAATCACGTTGCATGCTGCTCTTAAGTCAATTAGAGATTTGCCCGTAATAGCTATCGAGGCTCAAGCATTGATGACGGTGTCCTTTTGGGACTTCAGTAAACTAATTCAATTTTAAGATAAGGATTAAAAAGGGCTAAATTTATACAGAAGTTCTCTGTGTCATGGAGTGTCCTGGGAGTTTTACTTGTCATTTCTAGGCATTACCTCCCTCACATTGATTTATAATCATTTGCTTTCACAAAACCAGATTTTTACCAATGGCTAGAGAATTTCCTAATTACGTGGTAAAGGAGGAACATGGATTCTTCTTCCCATTGGTTTTTATACCTGTCTATGTGCATGTCTTCTTTCTTGGCAAAATGAGTTGTTGACACATTTTGGCCTTAATTCTTTTGTTGAATGTATATAAGTATCATTACAGTAAGAATTTTTGTCTGATTTGTTCACTATTTTATCTCCAATAGGTGCTCAATAAATATTCACTGAGTGAATAAATCTATATCATCACTATCTAATTCCAGAACATTTTCATCACACCAAAAAGAAACTCTACCATTAGCAGCGACTTTCCATCTCTCTCTCCCCCAGTCTCTGGTACCAACTAATCTACTTTTTGTCTCTATAGATTTGCCTTTTCTGGACATTACATATAAATGGAATCCTACAATATTTGACCTTTTTTGTCTGGCTCCTTTCACTTAGTATAATATTTCCAAAATTCATCCATGTTGTAGAATGTATCAGTACTTCATTCCTTTTTATTGTTGAATAATATTCCATTGTACGAATATAGTGCATTTCATTTATGTATTCATTAGCTGAAGGATATTTAGGTTGTTTTCACTTTCTGGCTATTATGAATAATACTATATGAGCATTCCAGTTTCTCCTCATCCTTGCCAACACTCATTATTGCCTACCTTTTTGCTTATAGCCAACCTAGTAGATATGCAGTGGTATCTCACTGTAGTTTGGTTTGCATTTCCTTAATGACTAATGTTGAGCTTCTTTTCATGTTCTTATTGGCCATTTGTGTATCTCCTTGGTGGGGATTGAAGTTTTTAATGATCATATGTTTTCCTAGAGGAGAAAAGTGTGTCTGTGAGGAGAATGTGATAATCTATGGAGAATTTTACTGTGGCAAAGAGTAAGTAGCAGAATTTGTAAAGTTGTACAGCAGATCCTAGGAGTGGTTTATGGGATACAGAAGATATAGACGTACAGAGAGAGTAAGTAATGGATGTTTGTCTTAAGAAGTTGAAGAATATAGAAAAAGCATAAAGAAGAAATCAAAATTCACTGTACTTATACCTCTAGAAGATAATGACTATGGAAAGTTTGGTGTATTTATCTTTAGATATAGGATTCTTGTGACTGACAGTACAGTATCCCTACTGCTTTTTAGTCCAGGTTCTCCTTCTGACAAAGCAGAGTGGTTCCCTGATAAATTCTGGTTTACTCCACAGTTGGGTAATGGTGGGAATCAAGCCCTTCACAATAGAACTCACAAATTCAGGAGAAGAGACTGTGAATAAAGTCTGGCTGAGCGGTGAAAAAAGCCACATGAGTATGGTGTTGTGGTGGAGAGAATGCTGAACTAAAAATCACACTTGATTTCTAATCCTGGCTCCATCAGGAGCAGGTAGGGAAGGTGGAGTAACCAGAAGCCCAAACCTCTTCCAGCTCTAAAATGTCATGAGTCCTGGTGTGTATTTTACAGGTTGGGCCGCCGAAGGAAAACCATGAAGCTCTGTCGAGAGCTCTCTGATTTGGTTGTGTACACAAACTCCGTGGCAGCCCAGGATATTGTGGATGATGGTAAGGCCTGAGGGTTTTTTCTTCTGGATACACACTCCTGACCTTTCTTTGTCAATTGTTAATTAAACTTTTGTTAATCGGATCATCAGCACACATTTCTGGAACTGTGGAGAATCCAGCTTGAGTGTCAGGAAACTGATGGCTGGTACAATGCTTAGCTCACAGGGAGGGCTCTATTGATTACTTTGCCTAATTGGCTAGAGGTCAGAGGAAGACTTTATTATTATTAAAAAGACAAATGTATCAGAGCAAGGTCTTCCCAGTCTTCAAACTATGGAGACTTGACTTAGTTTGATGGCCAGATCACAGATGGCTGTTCCAAGTGTGAATGACTAGAAGAAAGAGGAAATTTATTGACAAATATAACATCTTGAAACGCCCTGTATTTTCTCATTGAAAATTTTGACCTTGATGAAAATAATCCACAGATTGCAATTTTAACAAGAGCAGAAATTTCAGAAGCATTGACTCTTTCACAGTTTCTTACCCATCAGTTGCCGTATGTGGAGTTGAGAAATTCTAGTTATAACTGTTCTTACCCTGAGTTTCCTGCTAGCTGCTCTTTCTCTTTATCCTCTTCCTTTCTCACTTGTATTTTGTTCAGTTAATAGGTGCTTATGAAAATAAACTGCGGTCATATGGGTTTTCAATCTAATTGTAATTTTAGTGGAAGAGAAATGTACGTCAGAATCTCCCATTTTCTCATGTCTCAGTGAAGGGAAAACAACATTGTGCTGAGTCTGGTTTTTTTTGCTTTTTGTTTTTTTTAATCTTTATTGGAGTATAATTGCTTTACAATGGTGTGTTAGTTTCTGCTTTATAACAAAGTGAATCAGTTATACATATGATCCCATATCTCTTCCCTCTTGTGTCTCTCTCCCTCCCACCCTCCCTATCCCAGCCCCCTAGGTGGTCACAAAGCACTGAGCTGATCTCCCTGTGCTATGCGGCTGCTTCCCCCAGCTATCTATTTTACATATGTCCATGCCACTCTCTAACTTTGTCACAGCTTACCCTTCCCCCTTGCCATATCCTCAAGTCCATTCTCTAGTAGGTCTGTGTCTTTATTCCTGTCTTACCCCTAGGTTCTTCATGACATTCTGTTTTTCTTAAATTCCATATATATGTGTTAGCATACAGTATTTGTCTTTCTCTTTCTGACTTACTTCACTCTGTATGACAGACTCTATGTCCATCCACCTCACTACAAATAGCTCAATTTCGTTTCTTTTTATGGCTGAGTAATATTCCATTGTATATATGTGCCACATCTTCTTTATCCATTCATCCGATGATGGGCACTTAGGTTGTTTCCATCTCCTGGCTATTGTAAATAGAGCTGCAATGAACATTTTGGTACATGACTCTTTTTGAATTATGGTTCTCTCAGGGTATATGCCCAGTAGTGGGATTGCTGGGTCATATGGTAGTTCTATTTGTAGTTTTTGTTTGTTTGTTTGTTTGTTTTGCGGTACGCGGGCCTCTCACTGTTGTGGCCTCTCCCGTTGCGGAGCACAGGCTCCAGATGCGCAGGCCCAGCAGCCATGGCTCACGGGCCCAGCCACTCCGCGGCATGTGGGATCTTCCCGGACCGGGGCACGAACCCGTGTCCCCTGCATCGGCAGGCAGACTCTCAACCACTGCGCCACCAAGGAAGCCCTATTTGTAGTTTTTTAAGGAACCCCCATACTGTTCTCCATCGTGGCTGTACCAATTCACATTCCAACCAGCAGTGCAAGAGTGTTCCCTTTTCTCCACACTCTCTCCAGCATTTATTGTTTCTAGATTTTTTGATGATGGCCATTCTGACCGGTGTGAGATGATATCTCATTGTAGTTTTGATTTGCATTTCTCTAATGATTAATGATGTCGAGCATTCTTTCATGTGTCTGTTGGCAGTCTGTATATCTTCTTTGGAGAAATGTCTGTTTAGGTCTTCTGCCCATTTTTGGATTGGGTTGTTTGTTTTTTTGTTATTGAGCTGCATTAGCTGCTTGTAAATTTTGGAGATTAATCCTTTGTCAGTTGCTTCATTTGCAAATATTTTCTCCCATTTTGAGGGTTGTCTTTTGGTCTTGTTTATGGTTTCCTTTGCTGTGCAAAAGCTTTGAAGTTTCATTAGGTCCCATTTGTGTATTTTTGTTTTTATTTCCATTTCTCTAGGATTTGGGTCAAAAAGGATCTTGCTGTGATTTATGTCACAGAGTGTTCTGCCTATGTTGTCCTCTAAGAGTTTGATAGTTTCTGGACTTACATTTAGGTCTTGAATCCATTTTTAGCCTATTTTTGTGTATGGTGTTAGGGAGTGATCAAATCTCATACTTTGACATGTACCTGTCCAGTTTTCCCAGCACCACTTATTGAAGAGGCTGTCTTTTCTCCACTGTACATTCCTGCCTCCTTTACCAAAGATAAGGTGGCCATATGTGTGTGGGTTTATCTCTGGGCTTTCTATCCTGTTTCATTGATCTATCTTTCTGTTTTTGTGCCAGTACCATACTGTCTTGATTACTGTAGCTTTGTAGTATAGTCTGAAGTCAGGGAGCCTGATTCCTCCAGCTCCGTTTTTCGTTCTCAAGGTTGCTTTGGCTATTCGGGGTCTTTTGTGTTTCCATACAAATTGTGAAATTTTTTTGTTCTAGTTCTGTGAAAAATGCCAGTGGTAGTTTGATAGGGATTGCATTGAATCTGTAGATTGCTTTGGGTAGTAGAGTCATTTTCACAATATTGATTCTTCCAATCCAAGAACATGGTATATCTCTCCATCTATTTGTATCATCTTTAATTTCTTTCATCCGTGTCATAATTTTCTGCATACAGGTCTTTTGTCTCCTTAGGTAGGTTTATTCCTAGATATTTTATTCTTTTTGTTGCAATGGTAAATGGGAGTGTTTTCTTGATTTCACTTTCGGATTTTACATCATTAGTCTATAGGAATGCCAGAGATTTCTATGTATTAATTTTGTATCCCGCTACTTTACCAAATTCATTGACTAGCTCTAATAGTTTTCTGATAGCATCTTTAGGATTCTCCATGTATATTATCATGTCATCTGCAAACAGTGACAGCTTTACTTCTTCTTTTCTGATTTGGATTCCTTTTATTTCCTTTTCTTCTCTGACTGCTGTGGCTAAAACTCCAAAACTATGTTGAATAAGAGTGGTAAGAGTGGGCAACCTTGTCTTGTTCCTGATCGTAGTGGAAATACTTTCAGTTTTTCACCGTTGAGGACGATGTTGGCTGTGGGTTTGTCATATATGGCCTTTATTATGTTGAGGAAAGTTCCCTCTATGTTTACTTTCTGGAGGGTTTTTATCATGAATGGGTGTTGAATTTTGTCGAAAGCTTTCTCTGCATCTATTGAGATGATCATGTGGTTTTTCTCCTTCAGTTTGTTAATATGGTGTATCACGTTGATTTATTTGCATATATTGAAGAATCCTTGCATTGCTGGAATAAACCCCACTTGATCATGGTGTATGACCCTTTTAATGTGCTGTTGGATTTTGTTTGCTAGTATTTTGTTGAGGATTTTTGCCTCTATGTTCATCAGTGATATTGGCCTGTAGTTTTCTTTCTTTGTGACATCCTTGTCTGGCTTTGGTATCAGGGTGATGTTGGCCTCGTAGAATGAGTTTGGGAGTGTTCCTCCCTCTGCTATATATTGGAAGAGTTTGAGAAGGATAGGTGTTAGCTCTTCTCTAAATGTTTGATAGAATTCGCCTGTGAAGCCATCTGGTCCTGGGCTTTTGTTTGTTGGAAGATTTTTAATCACAGTTTCAATTTCAGTGCTTGTGATTGGTCTGTTCATATTTTCTATTTCTTCCTGATTCAGTCTTGGCAGGTTGTGCATTCCTAAGAATTTGTCCATTTCTTCCAGGTTGTCCATTTTATTGGCATAGAGTTGCTTGTAGTAATCTCTCATGATCTTTTGTATTTCTGCAGTGTATGCTGACAGTTTGATTAATATGTGTCTTTTTCATTTCTAATTCTATTGATTTGAGTCTTCTCCCTCTTTTTCTTGATGAGTCTGGCTAATGGTTTATCTATTTCGTTTATCTTTTTAAAGAACCACCTTTTAGTTTTATTTATCTTTGTTATAATTTCCTTCATTTCTTTTTCATTTATTTCTGATCTGATCTTTATGATGTCTTTCCGTCTGCTAACTTTGGGTTTTTTTTGTTCTTCTTTCTCTAATTGCTTTAGGTGCAAGTTTAGGTTGTTTATTCGAGATGTTTCCTGTTTCTTAAGGTAGGATTGTATTGCTATAAACTTCCCTCTTAGAACTGCTTTTGCTGCATCCCATAGGTTTTGGGTCGTCGTGTCTACATTGTCATTTGTTTCTAGGTATTTTTTTATTTCCTCTTTGATTTCTTCAGTGATCACTTCGTTATTAAGTCGTGTATTTTCTAGACTCCATGTGTTTGTATTTTTTACAGATCTTTTCCAGTAATTCATATGTAGTCTCATAGCGTTGTGCTCGGAAAAGAAAAAGATACTTGATACAATTTCAATTCTCTTAAATTTACCAAGGCTTGATTTGTGACCCAAGATATGATCTATCCTGGAGAATGTTCCATGAGCACTTGAGAAAAATGTGTATTCTGTTGTTTTTGGATGGAGTGTCCTATAAGTATCAGTTAAGTCCATCTTGTTTAATGTATCGTTTAAAGCTTGTGTTTCCTTATTTATTTTCATTTTGGATGAACGGCCCATTGGTGAAAGTGGGGTGTTAAAGTCCCCTACTATGAATGTGTTACTGTCGATTTCCCCTTTTATGGCTGTTAGTATTTGCCTTATGTATTGAGGTGTCCTATGTTGGGTGCATAAATATTTACAATTGTTATATCTTCTTCTTGGATCGATACCTTGATCATTATGTAGTGTCCTTCTTTGTCTCTTCTAATAGTCTTTATTTTAAAGTCTATTTTGTCTGATATGAGAATTGCTACTCCAGCTTTCTTTTGGTTTCCATTTGCATGGAATATCTTTTTCCATCCCCTTACTTTCAGTTTGTATGTGTCTCTAGGTCTGAAGTGAGTCTCTTGTAGACAGCATATATATGGGTCTTGTTTTTGTATCCATTCAGCCAGTCTGTGTCTTTTGGTGGGAGCATTTAATCCATTTATATTTAAGGTAATTATTGATATGTATGTTCCTATTCCCATTTTCTTAATTGTTTTTCGTTTGTTATTGTAGGTTTTTTCCTTCTCTTGTGTTTCTTGCCTAGAAAATATCCTTTAGCATTTGTTGTAAAGCTGGTTTGGTGGTGCTGAACTCTCAGCTTTTGCTTGTCTTTAAAGGTTTTAATTTCTCCATCAACTATGAATGAGATCCTTGCTGGGTAGAGTAATCTTGGTTGTAGGTTTTTCTCCTTCATCACTTTAAATATGTCCTGCCAGTCCCTTCTGGCTTGCAGAGTTTTTGCTGAAAAATCAGCTGTTAACCTCATGGGGATTCCCTTGTGTGTTATTTGTTGTTTTTCCCTCGCTGCTTTTAATATGTTTTCTTTGTATTTAATTTTTGACAGTTTGATTAATATGTGTCTTGGCGTGTTTCTCCTTGGATTTATCCTGCATGGGATTCTCTGTGCTTCCTGGACTTGATTAACTATTTCCTTTCCCATATTAGGGAAGTTTTCAACTATAATCTCTTGAAATATTTTCTCAGTCCCTTTCTTTTTCTCTTCTTCTTCTGGAACCCCTATAATTCGAATGTTGGTGCGTTTAATGTTGTCCCAGTGGTCTCTGAGACTGTCCTCAGTTCTTTTCATTCTTTTCTCTTTATTCTGCTCTGCAGTAGTTATTTCCACTATTTTATCTTCCAGGTCACTTATCCGTTCTTCTACGTCAGTTATTCTGCTATTGATCCCATCTAGAGTATTTTTAATTTCAGTTATTGTGTTGTTCATCGTTGCTTGTTTCATCTTTAGTTCTTCTAGGTCCTTGTTAAATGTTTTTTGCATTTTCTCTATTCTATTTCCAAGATTTTGGATCATATTTACTATAATTATTCTGAATTCTTTTTCAGGTAGACTGCCTATTTCCTCTTCATTTGTTAGATATGGTGGGTTTTTATCTTGCTCCTTCATCTGCTGTGTGTTTTTCTGTCTTCTCATTTTGCTTATCTTACTGTGTTTGGGGTCTCCTTTTTGCAGGCGGTAGGTTCGTAGTTTCCGTTATTTTTGGTGTCTGTCCCCTGTGGCTAAAGTTGGTTCAGTGGGTTGTGTAGGCTTCCTGGTGGAGGGGACTCGTGTCTGTGTTCTGGTGGATGAGGCTGGATCTTGTGTTTCTGGTGGGCAGGTCCACGTCTGGTGGTGTGTTTTGGGGTGTCTGTGGACCTATTATGATTTTAGGCAGTCTCTCTGCTAATGCCTGGGGTTGTGTTCCTGTCTTGCTAGTTGTTTGGCATAGGGTGTCCAACACTGTAGCCTGCTGGTCGTTGAGTGAAGCTGGGTGTTGGTGTTGAGATTGAGATCTCTGGGAGATTTTCACCGTTTGTTATTACGTGGAGCTGGGAGGTCTCTTGTGGACCAGTGTCCTGAAGTTGGCTCTCCCGTGTCAGAGGCACAGCATTGACTCCTGGCAGCAGCACCCAGAGCCTTTCATCCACACAGCTCAGAATAAAAGGGAGAAGAAGTAGAAAGAAAGAAAGAGGATAAAAGAAAATAAAATAAAGTAAGGTAAAATAAAATAAAGTTATTAAAATAAAAAGTAATTAAGGAAAAAAAATTTTTCAAGTATAAAAACAAACAAAAAAATGGACGGATGGATCCCTAGGACAAGTGATGAAAGCAAAGCTATACAGACAAAATCTCACACAGAAGCATACACATACACACTCACAAAAAGAGGAAAAGGGGAAAAAAATAATAAATCTTGCTCTCAAAGTCCACCTTCTCAATTTGGGATGATTCGTTGTCTATTCAGGTATTCCACAGATGCAGGGTACATCAAGTTGTTTGTGGAGATTTAATCCGCTGCTCCTGAGGCTGCTGGGAGAGATTTCCCTTTCTCTTCTTTGTTCGCACAGCTCCCGGGTTTCAGTTTTGGATTTGGCCCCGCCTCTGCGTGTGGGTCCCCGGAGGGCATCTGTTCTTCGCTCAGACAGGACGGGGTTAAAGGAGCCGCTGATTCGGAGGCTCCGGCTCACTCAGGCCGGGCGGGAGGGAGGGGCGCGGAGTGCGGGGCGGGCCTGCAGCGGCAGAGGCCGGCGTGACGTTGCACCAGCCTGAGGTGCGCCGTGCGTTCTCCCGGGGAAGTTGTTCCTGGATCCTGGGACCCTGGCAGTGGCGGGCTGCACAGCCTCCCCGGAAGGGAGGTGTGGAGAGTGACCTGTGCTCGCACACAGGCTTCTTGGTGGCGGTAGCAGCAGCCTTAGCGTCTCATGCCTGTCTCTGGGGTCCGCGCTTTTAGCCGCGGCTCACGCCCGTCTCTGGAGCTCCTTTAAGCAGCGCTCTTAATCCCCTCTCCTCGCGCACCAGGAAACAAAGAGGGAAGAAAAAGTCTCTTGCCTCTTTGGCAGCTCCAGACTTTTTCCCGGACTCATTCCCAGCTAGCTGTGGTGCCCTAACCCCTTCAGGCTGTGTTCACGCCACCAACCCCAGTTCTCTCCCTGCGCTCCGACAGCCCGAAGCCCGAGCCTCAGCTCCCAGCCCCGCCTGCTCTGGCGGGTGAGCAGACAAGCTTCTCAGGCTGGTGAGTCCTGGTCGGCACGGATCCTCTGTGCGGAAATCTCTCCGCTTTGCCCTCTGCACCCCTGTTGCTGTGCTCTCCTCCGTGGCTCTGAAGCTTCCCCCCTCCGCTGCCCACAGTCTCCGCCCACGAAGGGGCTTCTGCTGTGTGGAAACCTTTCCTCCTTCACAGCTCCCTCCCATTGGTGCAGGTCCTGTCCCTATCCTTTTGTCTCTGTTTATTCTTTTTTTCTTTTGCCCTACCCAGGTACGTGGGGAGTTTCTTGGCTTTTGGGAGGTCTGAGGTCTTCTGCCAGCGTTCTGTAGGTGCTCTGTAGTAGTTGTTCCACGTGTAGATGTATTTCTGATGTATCTGTGGGGAGGAAGGTGATCTCCGTGTCTTACTCTTCCGCCGTCTTCCCCCTCTCAATCTTTGTTTTTGTTGACTGCCTGTGCTGAGTCTTATGTCCTCACAACCTCCAGGATTCTTTCCTCAGATCTTTATTCCACCCCCCCCCCCGCCATTCCACAAGTGTATCTTTTTCTATCTGCAGATTTTCTTCCCTTTGGTGTTGATTCCTTCTTTAGATGGTGACAATTATTTTTAAAAATTAATTTCACATGTGAGAACATAAGAACCTGTAGGATTCTCAGCAAGTGAACATCACATTCTTTTTTTTTCCAGAGTCTTTTCCATTATAAGTTATTACAAGGTATTGAATTTAGTTCCCTGTGCTACACAGTAAGACCTTGTTCTTTATTTTATATATAGTAGTGTGTATATATTAATCCCAAACTCCTAATTTATCCCTCCCCTTTCCTCTTTTGTAACCATAGGCTGGTTTTCTATGTCTGTGAGTCTATTTCTGTTTTGTAAATAAGTTCATTTGTGTCATATTTTAGATCCCATATGTAAGTGATATCATATGATATTTGTCTTTCTCTGTCTGACTTTGCTAGTATGATAATCTCCAGGTCCATCCATGTTGCTGCAAATGGCATTATTTCGTTCTTTTTTATGGTTGAGTAATATTCCATTGTATATATGTATCACATCTTCTTTATCCATTCCTCTGTTAATGGGCATTTAGGTTGCTTCCATGTTTTGGCTATTGTAAATAGTGCTGCAGTGAACATTGGGGGGGTGTGTATCTTTTCGAATTAGAGCTTTCATCTTTTCTGGATATGTGCCCAGGAGTGGGATTGCAGGATCATATAGTAGCTCTATTTTTAGTTTTTTAAGGAACCTCCATACTGTTCTCCATAGTAGCTGCACCAATTTACATTCCCACCAACCTTGTAGGAGGGTTTCCTTTTCTCCATACCCTCTCCAGCATTTATTATTTGTAGACTTTTTGAGATGACTGTCTGACCAGTGTGAGGTGGTACCTGAACATCACATTCTTATAATATCTGCCCACAGCTAGAAAATAAACTCAGGAAGTATTTTAATGGAGTTAAAGGTATATTTGGTTCATAGAAATATTTTTACTACATGCCTTAGGTAATCATAATCCTATTAGCTTAATGGAAAATAATATTGAGGACTGTGTAGTTCTTGAACTTTATCTGTTTTTGTCTTTTGTGTGTGTGTGTGTGTGTGTTAGCCACAAAATAAGCAATAGATAATGAATGCGTGGCTCATCCTAATGCAAAGCAACTCAGCTCTATTAATATACTAATTGACATGTACCTAATTAGCAAGGTCATCTTATTGATAATGTGGTGTGCGTAATTTATGTAGAGAGACAGAGAAAATAGTGGTACTAATTTTAGTGCCACTCTACCTGAATGTGGTTTGTCAAAAAGAGTATATTTTCTTTTACCCTGTTCAAAGTATTCCTCATCAAAATCTACAAATATGGTCATTTTTAGTATGCTTGAGATATGTAAACTATGCGAAGTTATGTCAGTAAGATATCGATATATGTGATAAGGAAAGAGTCTATTTGAGGGAAATCATCAGATTAAGCACTGTAATTCTCTAATTTCTTTGCCTTCCCCTTGTGTTTATGACTGTTCCGTGTTGTAGAGTGTAGTTGCTAGTCATTTGGCCAGTGTTTAATAACTAAGGCTGTACAACCCTAAGGACACCAAGGGCCCTGGGAGACTGTGTGCATGAATAAACATGCAGAGTCTGGATACCATTCAGGCTCAGTAAGATTATAATTCACCTCCTTTGTTTCATGGGCCATGTCCCGCAGGCTGGGTTCAGAGCACACATTGGAATGAGAATGAGACTCTGGGCACTTTTGGATCTTTATCTGGGCTGGTCTATTCCAACAGGTACCAGGTGACATGGGGTGGTCATTTGAGGGGTGGGGTATGGATGTTGGGTGAAGGGGTGGGAGTAGTGGGAGCATTTTAGATGTGGTACAAAAGATAGTACTGGGAGAAAAGGGTAAGACATTAAGTAATTGGAGGTTTACTCCATCATGACCCCCTAACTTGTAGCTTCGTTGGTCCTGGATTAACCCTTTCTGATGATGCTCCAAGCAGAAACTTTAATATAGGCTTCCTGTTTTTTACCTCCCTTTACTTTTCCATTATTTATAAATCTGGCTAGGTGGATGGCTGTTCTTGTTTCTGAAACTTTTATTTCTTTATGATGTTCTTTTGAATTCTTTTCCCATTATGATTCCTTTCTCCCAAATAGGTTTTGACTGGTTTCATAATTCTATTCAAAGTAACTTTAAAACCCAATTTTCCTGCTTTGGAATTGGTCTTTTCCCTTTATTTTCTTCGACTCTGAATGCTGTCACTTAATGTGTTTCATATGTATGCTTTCTAGATGAATGCCTTCAACGAATGTCTCCCTTTTATCAGGAATGAGTTACAAAGATAGTTTTATTTATCCATAGGTGTCTTGAGCTCTGGCAAAGCTATTCTGCTTGAATCATGCGCCTAGAAAATAATTTTCCTGTCTGTCCTCTTCATACTAGTCAGATAGACATGAAGTAGTGAGATGATTGAATTCTTGGGAGAATATGGGATCCAGAAATAGGCAGTTATCTGAGCAAGATGCACAGCTCTGATCTGAAATGGCAAAAGAGTCCCGAGAGTGGAACTTTATTAGACCTGTCTTACTCAGGAGCTGTGCCTGCTCTGGTTGAATTCACTCTTTTGCTCTGCCTTTTATTATGGGTGTAATCGGACATCATTATAAGATCTTTTATGAGTGGTGTTTTCTTTGCAGCAGTTCTCACATTTCTGTTTTCTTTGTTAAAAACTTGTAGGAACCACAGGAAATGTGTTATCATTCAGTGAAACAAGAGCACATCAGGTGGTTCAGCAGAAATCTGAGCAGTTCATGACTTATAATCAGAAGCAGCTCACGAGGATTTATCCCTCTGCCTACCGCATCGATTCCAGTAACTTCAACCCTCTGCCCTACTGGAACGCAGGTTGCCAGCTAGGTGTGTATGCCTCGGGGAGGAGCGGTTCTCCGTGTGTCTTGACTCTATGCTGCTGTCTTGCCTAATTCTCTTAAACTTTGAACTTGCACAGTGGCATTGAACTACCAGTCTGAAGGGCGAATGATGCAGTTAAATCGAGCCAAATTCAAGACAAATGGCAATTGCGGCTATGTCCTCAAACCCCAGCAGATGTGCAAAGGTGTGTGTTAATTTCATAGTCATAGCTCTGAACGCAGGAGGCCTCTATTGAAGGAGCTCTGTGGAAAGTGTGATGCCTCTGTTTTGCAACATGATTTTTAAAAAAGAGATAAATTCGGTATTGAAATGTAAATAAAGAACTCTTGTCACAACCGTTTAATATTTGGATAGCGTGATGTTCACAATGTTCCTTGTGATGTTATGCACTTAAAGAGGGACATGGATAATAGCAGTGGATTGTCACCTGAAATCCAGTCGTCCAGCATTATATTCACTAGGCATTATTTGTAAACTGAATGCTTTCAGAAACTCTCTAAGGAAGTGAGTCTGAGACCTGCTGGCAAAATTGTAATAACACCTGAAACAATTTTATGGAGCCCTTTTTAGTCAGTTTATTCCAATTACAAAACTGTGCTAACAACAACAAAAAAAGATAATGCAATGTTATATCAAAAACACTTCCTTTTGGTTCTGCTCATTAAAATTCTTTTTAAGATTTCCAAGTTGGATTTTTAACAGTTCAGGTAAAAAACTGTTGACAGATGTGTCTTCAGAATTTTGTGCTTTGCGTGTTTTCTTGCTATACTGTTTACTTAATTTCAGGTCTTCTTTCTGTTTATTATATTCACTCTATACCTGCAATAGTTTAGGATAGAAAATTATGTGAATCTGACAACTGCTCCCCTTCTCTATACTATGGACAGTCAAATAAAATGTTCCTCTTACCTCCTGCCTTGGTTGATAATTGCATCGCAGACGCTTGTTTTAAATTGGTCCATTCTTCTGGACTTTGGGAGCATAGGTTCTAACAAAAAAACACAGCTATGGAAATGCCAGCTGGCATTGCCTTCAGGCAAAAGCCACGCTGATAGTCAGGTGATAATTTCTTTGCTTTAAGAAACACTATAGTAAGCCAGCATTTATTGTTTCTTTGTTCTACAAGCTTAAGGTATGTGGGGGTATGTGTGTGTTTATTTTTCCATGCTACCAAACCTAGATTTTTAACCTCTGCTTTACTTGGCTTAGGTACTTTCAACCCTTTCTCTGGTGATCCACTTCCTGCCAACCCTAAGAAGCAGTTCATCCTGAAAGTAATTAGTGGACAACAGCTCCCCAAACCTCCAGATTCCATGTTTGGAGACCGAGGCGAGGTAAGCTGTATACGACCAAGTGGTTAATTATGTGATTTATTTTATTGTGTTTACATTTCATCTGAAATGTCTTAAGGGCTGTGTGTGTGTGTGTGTGTGTGTGTGTGTGTAAATGAGCACTGACCTCAGCTCATCAGATATTAACTGACTTATTGGCAAAGCACACGCAATTCTTTCTGGAGTGCAGTGCATCATCTATTTTGGAGGCATGAGTGCAATACAGTTCAATTCACGATTCAAGACTGACACGGGCAATGCTAAACTGAGATGCAAGGAGCAGTTTTGTTATTAATAGACACATTGCCTAGGAGAACATCTTAACCTTCCATCCGCCTTTCTCATCCACTGTGACCCTCATCTCTGCTGCACATCAGCCACCTGCTCCCTGGCCACAGGCTGGCTCTTGCCTTGATGCATTTCTGTTGCATGATTTTAAAATGTCTCCCTCTGTGACCACAACCTCCGCTCTTTCCAGAGCTTTCATTCCGTTATTCCCATTCCACCTGCTGTTGGCCTCCTTGGCCTCCATTTTCTCCCTACCTGTCAGCCCCTCCTCTGTTCATGTCCTTCCTCTCAGGAGTGGTCCATCACTTCAGGCTCTTTGCCACTCCCACCTGTTAAACTATCCTCTCTGGATCTTGAATGTCGATGGTGAAACCATGCAGCTCTGCAGTGGTCCCACCATCAACTCTGTCTCAGATCTCCACTGACCCACACGTAGTGCTGCACTGCCATCCCAACTCCACCTGATCAGTCCTCTATCCTATTCTCCACAGTGGCTATTTTCAACCTCGTCTCTCCTCAAACATTTGTTCTCATCACTTTCTCCAGTAGATGGCGCCATGTCCTCCTTCTCAGAAAGTAGGAGCTTCAGATGGGACCATGTCTTTCATCTGCATTGTCTTCAGCCTAATCCAAGCCACCATCTCTTGGCAGTTCTGCTGCAGTAGCCTCCCAGCTCACTGGCCTCCCTGCTTCCAGTTCTGTTCTCTCAGCAGCAAGAATAGTTATTTTGGTAGTATCAGAAAGTTTATCCTTACTTCCTCTTCTTTCCATTTTTCTTTATTGTCTGCAAAAAGGAAGACTCACTTCCTATATTTTCCCCCAAGCTTTTTATTTTGAAATATTTCAAACCTCAGGAAAGTTGCAATAAGAATAAAATGAACACAGTATCTCCAGCACCTAGATTCACCAATTAACTCATTAAATTGTGTTACTTTTGCTTTATCTTCCTTTCATGTGTAAATGTGTGCATAAATATACATATACACATACATATATACTTATCCACATGAAAGGGAGAAATAAAGCAAATATAACAAAATTTAATTATATATATGTGTGTATATATATGCATTTTCTTTTCTTTGGAGAGTCATTTGAGAGTAAGTTAACATCATGACCGCAATCCCTAAATACTTCAGCATTTGTCTCTTAAGAACAACAAGTTTATCCTGTATAGCCACAATACAGTCGTTACACCCATGACATTTAATATCGGTACAATAATATATTTTTTTCTATTTTATTTTATTTTCTTAGACCATCAGAACTTTATTCATTTTTTAAAATTTTATTTAAAAAAATTTTATACAATTTTTACAGGTTACTTTCCATTTACAGTTATTACAAAATATTGGCTGTATTTCCCACGTTGTACAATACATCCTTGAGCCTATCTTATACCCAATAGTTTGTTGGTACAAGAATGTTACCTAATATAAAATTTATATTCAATTTTCCCCCATTGTCCCCAAATTGTTCTTACATCTTCTTTTTTTCTTTTTAGATTCAGAATCCAATTAAGAATCACACATTGCTTATAGTTGTCATTTCTCTTTGGTCTTTTAAAATATAAAACAGTTCTCCAGCTTTTGTTTTCATTATATTGATATTTTTAAAAATGTCCAAGCCAGCTGTGTCCAGAGTGTCCTTTGGTTTGGATTACCTGATTGTTTGTTCATGATTAGAATCAGACTAAACATATTTGGCAGGAATACTACATGGGCAATGTGTATCCTTCTCAATGTATCATATCTGGGGCCATATTATGTCAGTTTATCCCAGGATTGATAATGTTACTTGGATAAGGAGGTTTCTTCCAGGTGTTTTTCACTGCATCGGTATTTCTTTATCTTTGTAATACATAATCTTTGGGGTTAGAGTAATCATTTAAATGCATGAGGATTACCTTCTTTTATAATTAAAATAAAATCCAACCTACTTATTGTGGTTTATGAGGTTCTCTGTCAGGAGATTTTAACTCTTTTTTGAGCCATAGAACCCACTGGCATCTGATGAGGCCTTTGGACCCCTTCTCAGAATAATGTGTTTGCGTAAAATAAAATAGATAAAGGTACACAGGACAAATTATATTGAAATTCACTTATCAGTATATTAAAAACAAACTGTGACATACAAATATGTATGCAATAAATAGCAGGTTCTAGAGGGGGGTTGAATAACTATTAGAATTTTGAAGTCGTGATAAGTATGGGTGATACACGGAGATTTCTGCAGCAACTATAATGTGACTTGAAAACATCTGTGATTTCTGCCAGGCACAGAATTACAGTACTAATACTTTACTATTTGTGCTTTAGTCAGAGGCTAATGAAAATATAGTGTCTCGCCCCTCTAGTCCCCCTGAATTCTCAACCTGTGATCTCTCACACTGTTCATATCTCTGAGAATGAAATAATAATTTTTCTTGCTCCTAATCAAAAAATTGATTGTCATCTTTAATTTTCACCTTTTCTTTGCTCTCCACATCTACTCAATTAGCATCTCTTGGACATTCTACCTCCCAAATCTCTCCCTAATCTTGCTACCACTATCCAGTTCCATTCTCCCAGCATGTCACCTAGATTACAGCATGATGAAGCGGACACTGTTATCTTAGGTTTACAGATGAGGAAACTGAAGCACAGACAGTTACACAACTTGCCGAAGTCCAGCACAGGAACCAAGTGTTGAAGCAAGAAGTTGTTCTTCAAGCCTGTGGCTTCTTAAATTCCTTAATTTAGACTTAAATTAATCCTCTTAAATTCCTTAAAACTAAGGAATTTAATTTTATTTTCCTTAGTCATATTTATTAGCTGTCCCCAAATCCAAGACTCCCAATGGTACAGTTTTACCACAGTGTTCTATTCTAAGGAAAAACTTTTAGCATCAAAGAATTAATGGAAAACTAGTAAACTTTAGCTGTGATTTATTTAGTGAACAAAAAGCGTGTCTATCCACCTAACATCTCAAAATGTTTTTCTATCATACCTCTAGCTCATACTCCGTGAAGCTCCCTCCAAAACTGTATTCTCCTTAGTCTCCAAGCTCCTAAAAATATGTTTTCCCAGACTTCATAATTCTCTCCTTTCTGGGTTCCTTAGGATTTTATTCCTTCATTGCTACTTATCCAGTACTGGCACTACAAAGGAGAGCTTACAGATGACAAACAAAGGAGGATCCCTCTCCCAGAGGGCAGGGGATATGGGGGAGGTAAAGGTGAGGAAGAGGGGAACTAAACACTCATATTTTTCTTTTGATTACCTTTTCATCTTTTTATTTTTAAATACTTTTAAATTTACATCATAGTACACAATTGATTTAACTACATTAAAGTGCACCAATCAAATGTGGACAACTTGATTAATTATTGTGTAAGCAGATCAAGGTAGAACATATCCAGAACCCCCAGAAGGCTTCCGTCCACCCTCCCAGTCAGTATCTGCTCCCAGCCCTCCCTTCCCCCCATCAAATACCAGCCCCTGTCAAAACAGATTAATTTAGTCTGTGCTCAAACTTTATGTAAATGGACTCTGATGGTATACACTCTTTCGTGTCTGGCTTGTTCCACATTATGGCTATGTAGCACAACTTTGTTATTTTTTCATTGCTGTGTAGTATTCATTAGATGAATATTCTGCAGTTTATCCATCTTACTCATAATGGACATTGAGGTTGCTTCCAATGTGTGACTATTATGAATTCACCTGCTCTGAGCATTTCTGCATAGATAGACACTCTCATTTCTGTTGGGTATATACCTTCAACTGGAGTTGAAGGTTCATTGGGTTAAGTTTTTGTAGCATTAGTAGATATTGGCAAATAACAATGTAATCTTTTTTTTATTCCTGCTTCATAGTTGACTCTGTTGAATCTGGTACGATTTCTCTTTCTTAGTAAGCACCTAAATAAATGGGTTGCTGTTGATATGTGATATTTTGGCCAATATTCTTAAATTAACATGTGTAGAAATTTATCAGTTGTAGTAATACTTTCTTTATCTATATAGATCATTGATCCTTTTGTAGAAGTTGAAATTATCGGATTGCCAGTAGATTGTTGTAAAGACCAGACTCGTGTGGTAGATGACAATGGTAAGATTATAATAATCTCTGTTCACTTTTAATAAGGATGCTGTAGAAATAGAGTTTGCACTGAAAAAGAGAATTTGTCTACATGGAAGAGAAACAAATTTCTAAAATCTGTAACTGCCATCTGAGTTTTGTTAAGATTTTTCAACACATAAAACTAAGTAAATATGGTATTGATGCATGGTATATTTTGATGGATGCTGTAATCTAGGCTCCCAAGACTTCTGCTTTTGAAGCAAATGGTTTTTTCTAGTGAAATGAATGATATTTTAAAGATCTGGGTTAAAACTTCATGTAGGAAAATGACTCGTTATATTTTTATATTGTTTTCATGACATGAGTTGCTTCAAAGTCTCATTTGTGAAGCCCACGTCCTAATGAATTCTCATTTTTTTCTGGAGCATGTACAACTGTAAAGGCAAGCGCAGCATGCTCTGGCAAGTTTACTTCTTGAATATGTACTTGTGGTGCATGGGCAGCGTTCTTCTTCTGTTTTGGCCATAATGTAAAGAAAACTTTCTTTACTCAAGCCTCATGTCTTTTTCTTAGTAATCTTCTAAGGTTGTATTTATTCATACATATGACAAACATTATTGCATGCCTGTTTTTCTCAATCTCTAGTCCTTAATACTGTAAAAAATCTAAACCCCAATCCTCAAAATGCTTGGGAAGTTAGAGGTTCCTAGAGAGACCTTAAGAGGAGTTTAAGGAAAGGAATTAGAGGGTTCAAGAGCAGCACAAACCTGTTACTTAGGAAATAACATGCTTAAAATAAGCAAACTTCCCATACTGCATTTTCCTACCAATGCTCAATATATTTTTTTTGGTCTCAGAAATAATTGAGATGTCATCACTAAGTCAACAAAAAGTATCCCTTCTC
Organism: Delphinapterus leucas; assembly: GCF_059928025.1. Lineage (NCBI taxonomy): Eukaryota > Metazoa > Chordata > Mammalia > Artiodactyla > Monodontidae > Delphinapterus > Delphinapterus leucas. The sequence continues at coordinate 108,891,291 of NC_143132.1, forward strand.
TTGTTCAGGAGGGACATCTCAATGATTTTCAGTCCATAACTATTTCATTAGCTAAGGCATTAGGGTTAAGTGGCTGATGCCTTCTGAATGCATACATTTAATAACATGAATTTTCATTTTTAGAAAAGAAAAACCAACTTACAGAGTGCTTGAATTTTTATCAGTTTAATTATTTTATCAGAGAATTTTACCGAGAAATAAACGTGGTTTTGCCTTTTAGAATTTGAGTTGAATTATATGCCTTTCCTATTTATTTTCAGTAGCTATGAAAATATGTCATCTTTCATGTATTAAGGTCTTGCTTCATGAGAAGCCACTGGAAATCAGCAGTGCCTCGTCTCCTTTGGCTCTGTCACTAGTTGCATGATGTTAGGCATGTTATTTTCTCTGAACATCAGTTTTCTCAACTATAAAATGAGCATTATATTTCCTGTGTTGAAAAGTGAGCATGGGTTACTTGTGTAATTTTTAAGTGTTATATATTTTTGAAAGTCAGTAATATATGTTTTTTCTTAATTAGAAAAAAACCTCTGCCCTTCCACCCTTAGAGGATTACCATAAGAATTAAATAGGATGGTCTATGTACCATAGCATTGAAACCTTACAAAATGCTTGCTGGTGATGCTCACAGCAGCAGAATCTTTGGTGGGTGAGAAGCATCATTCTACTGGGGTGGGATGGGGGTGGGGGAGAGGAGTCATTCTTTATTGCTTTTGCTAAAACATTATTCTTAGATCGCTACTGTAGATACTTTTTGAGCTTATTGAAACATTCTAGATATTGTCTAAAAGAGCTTTCTCTACAATGCGATGTGGCATCAAAGATTATTAGAATTGATGTAATAATTTACAGGCAATTTCTTACCAATTATTTTCTAGCAATGGGGTAAATTCCAAGGCTTTATCTCATTAAGGCATCCCGGGGTGGCTCAGTTGTCTTCACGAGTTTAATAACCATTGCAAGCAATTTTCACTGTCTGCTTTGCAGATGTTGCTGCTAAATCATTTTTAGCCAACCCCTTTGCTTTTCTAATTTGTCTTTTCCTGTTTCTCTGAGGATTTAACCCTGTGTGGGAAGAAACCCTCACATTTACAGTACACATGCCAGAAATAGCTTTGGTTCGGTTCCTTGTCTGGGATCACGATCCGATTGGACGAGATTTTGTTGGGCAAAGAACTGTGACCTTTAGCAGCTTAGTGCCTGGTAAGTCTGGCTGGCCTTTTCTCTCTAGACTGACCATTCCTTTTCTTTGGAAGATTTAATATATGATATGTGATATACATGATACATGGCATATATGATATATAAAATATGTGTTATATGATAATGTGAGTGTTAACATAAAGAACTATAGTAAAGTCAGGTATTTAATTCTGTTGCACCCATGGGAAAGCCAAACACAAGTTCAACTAAAAGGAAACTACTTTCTCTACTTTTATCAGGCTACCGGCATGTCTATTTGGAAGGACTGACGGAAGCATCCATTTTTGTCCACATAACAATCAATGAAATCTATGGAAAGGTAAGAAAGATCACAGGGCTTAAAGCCACATGCAACAATAATATGGTCCTTAATAAAGTTTTCTAATTCATTTCATAAAAGGGAACGTGTATCTTGACAAGCTGTTTTTTTAACAGAAAACTCTAGTGAAGCCCAGCCCACACTGTGCTCAGTGTGCTCTCCTGCCCACAGGTCTCCATCCGTGTGTGCTCCTTCCTCTTTTTAGGGGTGTGTACTCATTCCCTCCACCTAGGGGCCCTCTCTGGGCTTAAAAGAATTGAGAAAACTATTACTCTCTAGGGCAATCATTTGTTTGACTAAAACAGGACAGATAGACTTACATATTTGAATTTTATTATAATCCTTAAAAAGACCCAGCTGACTGCAGTGGGAAATGTAGTCTCAGATGTTTGAATTACCTGTACTAACTGGACTATGATCCCAGCCAGTTCTAGGCAGGATGCATTCATTCAGTGCCATTGTATTCAACTGGAAACCTAAAAATCATGAATGAATTAAAAGCCACCCACAGGACTTAAAAGGAAGAGACCATAGAAGTGTATTCTAGCTCTTTGCTGATGCCAGTTTCTTCATTGCAGAGCTCACTTGAGATTTACAAATCAATAGGCTGTCCTCTGGTAATGCCAAGTAATTGGGGACTTGGCCACTGGAATCAATTTTCAGGACTAGATGTGATTTGGAGGGGCTGTAGCATTGACCAGGGCCCGGGAATGTCCAGTGCTCTTTATCAGAAGGTCTGCATTGCCTGGAGCTCCTCCTCCAGAGGTATATACATTCTCTGTGCTTCCGTTTCCTTATTTGTACATGTGGGGTAAAAATCGTACCTACTTCATAAACAAATACTTTACTTTTAAAAAGCTGCCTGGCACATAGTAAATGCTCAAAAATGTTGGCTAATATTAATATTATTAGAGACTATAATCCAACTGGCAGGTAGTGGACCAATTTGGCCTGAAATAGGAGGTATGTGTTTATTCTCACATCCATCAGTTGGGAGGGGTGAGGTGCTAAGGATCCTAATTTCTAAGAGTGATAAAGTTTTATGACTTTCTGTGTTTAGTCCTGGGTTTCTATTTGTGCTTGTTGGGCTCTCTCCTCTGGCCTAAACATACACAAATGTAAATGATCGAAAAATGATTCTTGAATTTCTAGGAATCCCAGGTGAACAAAGCAGCATCTCTAGCACTTAACATGCTTGAGAGAAATAATAAAAATCAGTTTGTTAAAAACTTGAGCCAAGAAGGTGTTCTGTAGGACTTGTGTTCTCCTTCCTAAATAGATGTCCATGTGTAAGTCATTAATTACTTTCAAGGGGTGTTTGGGTCGATATGCATAAACCACAGCATGATAGTGGTGAACTGAGCAATGAATGAACTTGTGACTAAAAATCCAAAGTGGGAGAAAGGGTTTAGAGAGCATATGTGTTCTATCTCCTTCTGTTTTTACTTGTGCAGCCTTCTTGAATGAGCCCAAAATGTGTTTTGTTGTGCTTTTTTCCCCCTTGCAGTGGAGCCCTTTAATACTCAACCCCAGTTACACTATATTGCACTTTCTAGGAGCTACAAAGGTAGTTTCTCAGCATGGTGCTTGGTTCTTGCTGGCGCGTTTCTCTCTCAGTGGTCATGGCGGCATGCTCTCTCACATCGCTCCATCTTCCTGCTTACCACTTTAAAACATGCATCCGTTGCTTTAAGGTGGCTCAAGTTCATTACAGTCTTTTCACTGTGGAAACTCTTCCTACCACCTTGTCATCTTCGGGCAGGAAACTTGTGGGAAAGCTTGGTTGTGAAAATGGGAGGCTGCCTTCCTCCCGAAGTCAGGTTGATAAAATGTGCATGACGTTGTGCAAACATGCTGTGAGCTGCTGTTTTCTTGGTTTGAATATTCTTCAGTGGCTGTGAGATTTCGTTTTGTATCCATTTTTCATGGAGCTGTCATTTAAAAGGCAAGCAGTTGACACAGTGGTATTTGCTTAACTTGTGCTTGGTCCTTTTGTGTCTTCAGAACAGACAGCTCCAAGGTCTGAAAGGGCTGTTCAATAAGAATCCCAGGCACAGCTCTTCAGAAAACAGTTCCCATTATGTTCGGAAGCGATCGATTGGAGATAGGATTCTGCGACGCACAGCCAGTGCTCCAGCCAAAGGCAGAAAAAAGAGCAAAATGGGCTTCCAAGAAATGGTAGAGGTAAAGGATTCTGTGTCTGAGGCTGCAAGAGATCAAGATGGGGTCCTGAGAAGGACCGCACGGAGTTTGCAAGCACGCCCTGTCTCTATGCCTGTTGACAGAAGTCTTCTGGGGGCTCTGTCGCTGCCTATATCCGAAACTGCAAAAGACACAGAAGGAAAAGAAAGCTCTCTGGGTAAGATGCTTTAAGTTTCTCTAAGAATACACCCCTTTAAGGCCCATTTTGGTCCCTAATTACCACTGTTACATGACTGACATTTTGTAGTCAAAGTAAAATATACTGGAAAATAAAACATTACAGTACATTACAGTGTTACCTTTTAGACCGTATTTTAAACTTTGGAGAGTGGGTGGTAAAAGAGCTATCTCCTAGTCACCTAAAGCCTCAAAATAACATTGACATCTGAAATTGACAGTGAGGGATCAGGTGTGATGGCATGGAGCCTACGGGTCTATGAGGCACAACAGAGGGAGGTGAAACCTGCAAAATATTAGCAGAGATCATGGTTTTCTAAGTGGGTACAATATTTACTGATTTTCTGAGGAGGAATAGAATTAAATGGACTTTTCCGAGGTTGAATTTAGTTATATTTCTTTCCCACCATATAACATGTTTTCTACAATTGGAAATGTTTATGGAGAAAGAGGAAAAGCCAGATGTTAAAAGTAATCCACCTTCTTCACTTGAGAAATCTTTGCTTCCACAAGAGGTAGCTTATTAGCTGTTTTCCTGTGGCCTCGTTTCCCTAACCCCTGGATGTTGGCAGGGAAGGAAGCATGTCTGCAGCTCCTGTCCATTCATAGATTCCTCAGGCATAGGAAGCAGGCATTACCCACCTTTTCCCCTAATTTGAGCATAATGCTTCACTCATATCAAGAACGTGATAAAGAGTGATATCTGCTTTACAGTGTACCAAAGAGCTCTTGCCTTGTGTCTGTGACTCTTCCCCCACCCTATTTTAGATAATTTAAGCACCCAAACTGTGCCCATGTGAGGTCTCTGCAACAAATGTTTTAATTAAATCAAAATCACTTCAGACAGGAGAATGTGATACCTGTTTCTTTTAGCAAAAGTCTTTCATCATGCAATCTAATTTCAATGATCTATTTTCTCACAAACACCACTTTGCTTGTATTGATTTTTATTGTAAGATATTGTAGGGAGACAAACCAATTTTTGAATGGTTTATTTGAAGGAGAAAAAGGCAGTTAACAAGTTTGAAATTTTGCTAAGAGCAGTATCAGAGAAGAGATGAAATATATGCTTTAAAATTTATTTCAAAACTCCATTTTGGGGGAAAGTAAACTACATGTAAATATAAATAACTCCATTTGGGGGGGAAAATAAAGCAAAAGAAATTAGTAATAATTAATCCTGTAATGCCACAATTCAGATGTTACTACCATTAAGGTGAGTTAGAAAGTAACAGTTATGTTTCTTTCCTCCCTTTAAAAAACAGGAAATTTATATAAGTTATTCATATATATATAGCATAATATAATAATACTTAAGTATAAAACTTATAAATATGGAGCAGTACATAACCATGCAATGATTCAAGTTATCATGTAGAAGAAAAATTAAGTGGAAAAAATTCAGAATAAAAAATTGTATGCATAATTCTATCCCTCTACAAAAGCTTACAGTGGCTATCTGAGTGGTAACATCATATAATCTTTATTTTTTTTCCTTATAATTTTTGGGTTTATCAAATTTTTATGATGAATTTTTTTAGTTAGGAAAATATTTAATAAAAAGTTAAACATATTTTCTTGATTCTCATAACTGAAAGCATAAAATCCGTTAAAATAATGTGATTAAGAACACTTGAACACCTAATATCAATATTGTCTTAGCACTATACTAAACAGGATGGGGTACCCCAAATTACTTTGAATTGTGTATTTTTATAGTTTTCCTTACTGTGCCTGATATCTTACTGCCTCTTTTAGGGGAGAATGCAATATGAAATTTATGTATTAAAACCAAAAAATAGGATCAATGGAAAATTAGATATTAGCAATGGTATAAAATTGGTGACCAAGTCTTTATTTTTACATTTTAAAGTCAACAGATACTGATATTTTAATGCATCTATTGCACCCTCCAATTTGTTTTAGAAATTAATTGGTTAAAATCAGTATTTTGACAAAATGTTTTTCAAAATGATTTGTGTGGGTTTTTTTTTTTTCTAACACATGTATAACTTTGAAAGCTTACAGTATCTTGCTTACAGGTACCACAATACTTTGTTTAACAGAGCTGTCTTGTTCTGTTTCTATTGCCATGCTTCTGTGTAGTACAAATCTGAATAGGAAACAACTTAAGGTAATCTTCACTGTAAAAGTATGGTAACTCATTGACATTTTCTTTTACAATGAATATTACATCCTTAGCTGATGTAATAGCTATTCAAAGGGAAGTTTCAGTGAAATTTTACCATTTATCCATCACACAGACACTTTGTTGCAAATCTATGCAATCCATAATTATATTGTCACGATGTAACAGATTTACATTTTCCATTTGTCTGTCTGAAGACAAACATGAGTGTCTGCAGGTCCTACGTAAAGTGATACATGTCACTTAAAATATTGTTTGTTTCATTCAGCAGAAGATACGGATGACAGAAGAGATGGGAAGGCAAGTATAAAAGACCAACATTTTCCAAATTTCAACAAAAAGTTATCCGCTTCCTCCAGTGCTCTCCTCCACAGAGACATCAGCCACGGGGACTCTGCTGTTTCTACCGCCAACTTGTCAATCACAGCACAGTTGCTACCAGGTCCAAAGGGTGGGAGAACCAAATCAAATGTGTTAAGTGATCGCCAGGAACACCAGTGTACCAACAAATCCCTCTCCCCAAGGCAGCATTTGGCTCGTGACCCTGCAGTTAGCCTAACACAAGATCTATGTGGTGTGAAAACCAAGGAAAATGGGAATGCTGGGGGCTTCGTGGTAGGGAAAAGCGCATTGTCAGGAAGCATCCTTTCTCAAAGCAATCTGGAGATTAAGAAGCTGGAAGGTAATTGGGATAAGGGCAGAGCTGCAACATCCTTTTCTTTGTCAGACGTCTCTACGCTCTGTTCTGACATACCTGACTTACATTCCACTGCAATTCTCCAGGAGAGTGAAATTTCCCATCTTATTGATAATGTCACTTTGACAAATGAGAATGAGCCTGGCAGTTCCATCTCAGCACTGATTGGCCAGTTTGATGAGACCAGCGACCAGGCTAACCCCACAGTTTTGTCTCATCTTCAGAGCCCCAGTGTGATAGCAGGCCATCCTCCCTTGCCTACCATGGACCTAAAAATGCCCTTCATGCATGGCTTTTCCAGTGGAAAACCCAAGTCATCCTTCCTGTGCTCATCTCCTGAGCAGACTGCATTCCTGGGGCACGAGATCTCTGAGTGCTCAACACATGCAGCTGTTTGTGAGTCTGTCTGCACTCCTGTCTCTAAAACTAAAGCAGATGACCTTTCTGGGAAGACCAAGACAGGGGCCATGGAAAACAATCTGCCTCTGTCCTCTAATAATCCTCACTGCTGGTTACTAAAAAGTCCCACCCACAGAAAAGACTGGGAAATACTGAAGAACCACAGCCCTGCCACTTCCACTGACTTGACACTGAAAGATGTAATGGTGGATCCCACTCTCTGTTTAAATTCTGGGGAGAGCAGTCTCGTGGAAATGGATGGAGACTCACAAAGTCTGCCTTTAACAACCTATGGATATAGGAGAGAGGGCACAAGTCACCTCGCTTCTCCTTTAAAACTGAAATACAGTCAGGATGTGGTGGAACATTTTCAAAGAGGCTTGAGAAATGGCTACTGTAAAGAGACTCTCCACTCTTCTGTCTCTGAAATATTCAACAGTAGTATTCAAGATGTCAAAAATCAAAATATTTCTCGTCTAGCCTATCAGGGAGCTGGTTTTATGCATAACCATTTCTCAAATTCAGATGCAAAAAAGAACCAGACCCCTGGGCCCCTGTCTAGCGTTCAAGACATGCATGACCCTGCCCCCGAGCAGTCCACACACCCTCCTCTGCCTGCTCTGAAGCTGCCCAGTCCTTGCAAATCCAAAAGTCTGGGAGACTTAACATCAGAGGACATCGCCTGTAATTTTGAAAGCAAGTACCAGTGTATTAGTAAGAGCTTTGTTACAACGGGCATCAGAGACAAGAAGAGCGTAACTGTGAAAACAAAGTCGTTAGAGCCTATAGATGCCCTGACCGAACAGCTGCGGAAGCTTGTGTCCTTTGACCAGGAAGACGGCTGCCAAGTGCTGTATTCCAAGCAAGATGTCAATCAGTTCCCCAGGGCACTGGTCAGAAAGTTGTCATCCAGAAGTCAGAGCAGAGTGCGCAACATTGCCAGTCGCGCCAAGGAAAAGCAGGAAGCCAACAAGCAGAAAAGTGTGAACCCCAGCCCTATGGGAGGAGTGGTTCTTCGAAGCAAACCCTGCGCACCGGCACCCGCGGGGAACCGGCACTCCACCGGCTCGTACATCGCGGGCTACTTGCGGAGCGCCAAGGCCGCCTGCGGCGTGGAGGGCCGCGGCATCCCCGAGGGCGCGTGCGCAGCCCTGCGCTCTGGGCATGCCGACCAGTTCTGTTCACATCATTCCGTTTTGCAGACCGAGCCGAGCAGTGATGATAAACCAGAAATTTATTTTCTTTTGAGACTGTGAATTACATAAAGCTGCATTTTTTTTTTTTTTTACATTTTAAATAAGCTGCATTTTCACTGTTTACAAGATATTCTGTAGAATGTCTGAGTTTTCAGTAAATACGGTCCTTGGCTTTGAGATGATTTTAAAATGTATTTTTCTTAAACTTGTATTACCATCTCCCTTTGACTCCATGTGTTCTTCTTGTTCATGCGTTTGTATATAGCTTCGGGTGGCATTTCCCATGTACCTTTCTGATCTTTCTCCCCTGAGGTATAAACTCTATTGGTATGATGTATGTGCATGCCCTAGATGTGAAACTTCTCAGCAGCTTGGTTTCTACCGTCCGTATGTTTCACCAAGATGCTCTTTACTCTTTGTCCTCAGATCACAGTCACAAATGTAGTCATTTTTACTGTCAAGAGATTTTACAAAGGACAAAGGGAGAAATTCTTTATTTTAAAGCCACTATCATTTTTCCTAGTTTTTGTTCTTTATTAAGAAGCCCAGATGCATTTTTGTAACTCATTTAAAAGAAGGTTAAAATAGTTAACTTACCTTTTAAGATTTCTCTACCCCACCCAGAAGGAGAGTTCAAAGGAGATTGGTACCGGCTCCCTCCACACCCTCTCTTTTTTTTTTTTTTTTTTTTTTTTGCCACACCCTCTCATTTTTGAGTAGGCTGTGAGGGTATGAGGAATAAAGCAAACTTCTGTATATAAGGACAAAATTGTTTGTTTCACATAAATTTTGTTACATATTTTTGCTAATGGCTTTGTATGTAACAACACAGTTGCCAAGCTATTTGTTGTACTTTTGAATTTTCTGATTAAATTATAGACTGCAAATAATGGCTTTCAGAATGAGGGACTTCCAGCAGATGCTAACAATAACAGTAGCACAAGTTGAAAACTTCCCAAAGCTTTCCAGAAAAAAAAATATTTTCTCATGATAAAACCCAAGTGAATAGATATTTAGAAGAAAGCTTTTCCCTTCAGGGAGCCAAGTAACTATATTTTAGTACCAACATACATTATTTTCACTGTGAATCCATTTTTTATTGCATGTTCAGATGTCCCTCTTTGCTTTTTTGTAACATTAACTGCAATGATGATGTTCTTGGAGTTCATGAAAATATAATTAAAGGAGATTTTTAAACACTTCGTGAATTTTTTTTTTTTGCAATTGAAGCTCACGTGATGACTGTTGAGTAGGGAACCTGAACCACTCAGAAATATTTGCCTTTTCATCTCTTTGCAGCAGAAGAGATCACTTCTACAGGGGCAGTTTTAAGCAGCATTTCATGTCTTTGAGTGTTCTCACTGTGCTTTAAAGACCATATTTGTAAGGCGACTTGAGAAGAAATTCAATGTGATGAGTTTATTTGCATTTGGTGATGATGTTGCTAGTTTAAAAATCCTTCCCAAATCCTGCGTGTGACGGGGGGTGGGCGGGGCGGGGTGGAGGATATGCAGGCAATGCAGGCAAAAGGCTGTATTTGGCAAATTAGGCCACCTGAATCTTTGTTGTGTGTGGGGGGAGTGGGGAGGAAAGCAGTTAGACTCCGCTTTCTCTCAGTTCCCAACCCTGAACTTCTCCCCAGTGCTGAGGGTCTTCCTCTCTTTGGACAAGCACTGGGACGCTGGTTGGGGTAGGGGTGTAATAATGAAAGGAGAGGGACCCATTTTCCATCCCTTAGTGAACCTGAGATATTTCATCATCTTGGGGGTTCTGAACCCACAAAGTTCCATCCTTAGACCTTGGTTTGTTTTTAAAGTATCTTTGTCTTAAAGAGATTAACATGGTATAAAGTTGTTGAAATTCATTTGCAAAAAGGTATAGAATTTATCTGCCTTTTATAATTTGATGGAATATGTATTCTTTTTTTTTAATGGATATAGAGGCATTCTGATTATTTATTTATTTGGTTGTGCCAGGTCTTAGTTGCAGCTCAGAGGCTCCTTAGTTGCAGCTCACGGGCTCCTTAGTTGCAGCTCACCCACTCCTTAATTGCAGCACGTGGGCTCCTTAGTTGCAACATGCGGGCTCCAGTTGTGGCATGTGAACTCTTAGTTGTGGCATGTGTGTGGGATCTAGTTCCCTGACCAGAGATCAAACCCAGGCCCCCTGCATTTGGGAGCGTGGAGTCTTAACCACTGCGCCACCAGGGAAGTCCCAGAAATCTGTATTCTCAAAAAAATCCAGGAGGTTACATATGGATGTCAACCCTATCTCAAGGTGATTTAGTAGTAACATAAATGGTTGGTGCCAAGTGATGGGTTATGAGACAAATCCCCCAGGTACCCTGTGTGTCTGTCACCCATACATGAAGTATTCTTCTACTGATAGACTTAGGAAGAGGAGGGAAAGCGAATTCATGATTACTATTTGGGGGTTGCCTAATAAGGAAGAGGAAGAAATAAAGCTTAAATTTTACTGCAAGCTTTCAGTGCTCGGGTTAGACTCCTGACCAGGGTTTCATTTGTTTGGAAGATGGATCAGGGACTCACTCAGTCACGAGGAAATCACACAGCCAGTGAGATCTCAAGCAAGATATTAACAGGCTTTCTAATTTTTTTCTTTTGAGAGCTAGAGAGTCCAGGAAGCCCCCATTCTCTGCCAAGCCTGACTAGAGCAAGCCCTGTGAGGTTTCATAGTTCTCTCATTTGACTCCTTTCTTAGAGGCTGAATGGAATATTCCAAGCCTGGGCAGCGACAGGTGCCTGGGAGAGTTGCCTGCAGCAGTGGCAGTATCCACAGAGGACAGAGTAAAGCTTCTTTTTTTTTCCTTTTTTTAGTGACTCAGATATATATATATATATATATCCCCATATCCCCTCCCTCTTGTAAAGCTTCTTAACATAAATCTGATCAAGCCATCTTTCCCACTTAAAACCCTTTAGTGGATCCCCATCTCTTATGGAATAAGGTTCCATAGCCTTTGCATATAAGGTCTGCTATTCGGTACCTTTGTTTCTATAGCCTGGTCTCCTCTGCCTTAGACTGCCCTTTCCTCCTTTACCCACTACATTTTCCAAGATGTATCCTGGAGGGTCCTTTCCTCTAGAGAGCCTTCTCTGATTGTCATCTCCTCTTCCCTGGTTGTACCCAACCCATCAAGAATCCCTCAGCTCCATTTGGGAGCCTTTGACTGCCCTCGATTGTATCAGTCTGTTCACTTGTATGCCTCCTCCACTAGACGCAGACCTCTCTGAGGGCACTGATTAGGCCTCGTGCCCTTTCCTAGCTCAAGGCCTGGTACTTATTTGTATTCAGTAAATGTTTGATACATTGATGAATGAGAACTTAGGGAAAATGTGAGAGAAAACCTGTGTCTGCTGTCACAGTTTTTTGTGTGCAGGGAAGGAGGAAGAAGCACAGAATCTTGTTTCAAGTGTGGTGATGACTGAATTTATCTTTGTTTCCCTTTAATTTTTTCATTTCCCTTTTTCCATCCAGCCCATCTTTTTCTCTCCTTTTTAATTTAGTATCTATTTCATTCCCCGTGAGTAAGAGTAGCTGATTTTTGTAAAGGATTCTGCAATTTAAAAATAGTTTTATATGTGGCGCATCTCGCTTGGTCCTTACAACAATTTTGTGAAGAGATGAGGTTATCATCATTTCATAGCTTCCGAAAATTAATGTCAGTGAACGTGTGATTTGCCCAAGGTCATGGGGCCTAGGAAATCACCAAGAAAGGTTAATCCAACTCCTACTTTTGTTCTCTTTCCTCTATACACCATTGCCTTTCCTGAAGACTTTAGTGCATATTTGGTTAGCATCCTTTCCGGGCTAGAGACTCAGCTGGCTGCTGGGATTATGAGAATAGGGACTTGTCTTTAGGGAGCCACCAGCTGGTAGAGATGCTGAGACATAATGTATTGGTTTTGTTCCAAATGTCCAAACATTTAGAAACAATATTACGTGTGGTAGTTGAAAATATAAGGAAAAAGAATTAGAAAGTTATGTTGCCATGCCTATGACGTCCATGAATAACCCAGTTTTTGAAAGTTAATAAACTTTATTTTTTAGAGCAGTTTTAGGTTCATAGCAAAACTGAGCAGGAAGGACAGAGATTTCCACTATGCCCTCTGTTCCCGCCCATATGGCCCCATCCACAACTTCCTCCACTATTGACATCATCCGCTACAGTGGCTGTATTTACTACAGTTGATGAACCTACAATGACACATTGTTATCTCCCAAAGTCCATTGTTAACATTAGGGTTCACTCTTGGTGTATTGCACATTCTGTGGGTTTTGATGAATGTATAATGATATATATCCACCGTTGTGATATCATACAGAATAGTTTCACTGCCCTAAAAATCCTTTATGCTCTGCCTATTCATCTCTCCACCGTCCACCCCCAAACCTTGGAGACCATTGATCTTTTTACTGTCTCCATAGTTTTTCCTTTTTCATAATGTCATATACTTGGATCCATACAGCCTTTTCATATTGGCTTCTTTCACTTAGAAATACTCATTTAAATGTCCTCCAGGTCTTTTCATGTGTGATAGCTCACCTCTTTTTAGTGTGAATAGTATTCCATTGTCTGAATGTACTACAGTTTATCCATTTACCTACCGAAGGACATCTTGGTTGCTTCTAAATTTTGGCAATTAGGAATAAAGGTGCAATAAATATCAATGTGTAGGTTTTTGCATAGACATAAATTTTCAACTCATTTAAGTAAGTACCAAGGAGCATGATTACTGGATCATATGGTAAGAGTATGTTTAGTTTCATAAGAAGCTGCCAAACTGTCTTCCAAAGTAGCTGTACCATTATGCCTTCCCACCAGCAATGAATGAGAGTTCCTATTGTTCCACGTCCTCGCTAGTACTGTTCTTCTCCTTCAATATTGAATTGGTTGCTCTGGGTCTTTTAATCTTCATATAAACTTTAGAATTAGTCTGTTGATGTACACAAAATGCTGGGACTTTGATTGGAATTGTGCTGAATCTATAGATCAAGTTGGGAAGAACTGACATCTTGACAATATTGAGTCTTTCTATCCATGAACATGCAATCTCTCCATTTATTTTATTCTCCTTAGATATATTGATATTTTATTGGAGTTTTGAGGTTTGCTTCATAGAGATCTTGTACACATTTCGTTAGGCTTATACCTAAGTATTTCATTTTGGGGGGGTGCTAATGTATAAGGTAGTGTGTTTTTAATTTCAAATTCCACGTGTTCATTCCTGGTATAAGGAAAGCAGTTGATTTCTGCATATTAACCTTGTATCCTACAACCTTGCTATAGTCATGTATTAGTTCCGGGAGGTTTTTTAAAATTTTTTGTCAATTCTTCTAGATTTTCTACATAAAGAATTATGTCATCTGTGAACAAAGACAATTTTATTTCTTTTTCAATCTGAATACATTTTATTCCTTTTATTGTTTCCTTTTCTTGTCATGTTGTATTAGCTAGGACTCCCAGTACAATATTCAAAAACAGAGATAAAAGTGGACATTCTTGCCTTATTCCTGATATTAGCAGGAAAGCTTCGAATTTCTCACCATTAAGTGTGATGTTAGCTGTTGGTATTTTGTAGATGTTCATTATCAAGTTGAAGATGTTCCCTTGTATTCCTGGTTTGCTGAGAGTTTTTATCATAAATGCATGCCGGCTTTTGTCAAATGCTTCTTTTGCACCTATTAATATGACCATGTGATTTTTCTTCTTTAGCCTGTTGATATGATGGGTTACATTAATTGATTTTTGAATGTTGAAACAACCTTGCATACCTGGGATAAAGCCCACTTGGTCATAGTGTATAATTCTTCTTACACATTGTTGGACTTTATTTGCTAATATTTTGTTGAGGATTTTTACGTCAATGTTCATGAGAGATATTAGGCTGTAGTTTTTAAATAATGTCTTTGTCTGGTTCTGGTATTAGGGTAATACTGGTCTCATAGAATGAGTTAGGAAGTATTCCCCCTGTTTCTATCTTCTGGAAGAGATTGTAGAGAATTGGTATAATTTCTTCCTTAAATGTTTGGTAGAATTCACTAGGGAACCCAATCTGGGCCTGGTGCTTTCTGTTTTGGAAGGTTATTAATTCAATTTCTTTAATGAATGTAGATTTCTTCTTTGATTCATAGGTTATTTAGAAGCATGGTGTTTAATCTCCAAGTATTTGGGGATCTTCCAGTTGGCTTTCTATTATTGATTTCTAGTTTAATTACATTGTGGTTTGAAAGCAGGCATTGTATGATATATATTCTTTAAATTTATTAAGGTATGTTCTGTGGCCCAGAAAGTGGTCTATCTTGAATGTTACATGTGAGCTCGAGCAGGATGTGTAATCTGCTACTGGATGAAGTAATCAATAAATGTCTATTATGTCCAGTTGACTCATGATGTTATTGAGTCCAACTCTGTCTTTACTGAATTTCTGCCTGCTGGATCCGTCCATTACTGACAGAGAAGTATTAAACTCTCCAACTCTATTAGTGTATTCCATCTATTGTAGTTTTTTGCCTTATATATTTTGACACTCTGTTGTTAGATACATACACATTAGGGATTCACCCCTTTATCATTATGTTAATGTGCATCTTTATTCCTATAACTTTCCTTGCTCTGAGTCTGCTGTCTGAAATTAATGTAACTATTCTCACTCTTTTTGATTAGTGTTAGCATGGTATATCTTTATCTCTTTACTTTTGATCTCTATGTGTTTTTATATTTAAAGTGGGTTTCTTATAGACAACATATAATTGGGCCTTGGTTTTTGATCCACTCTGACAATCTGTCTTTTAATAGGTTTATTTAGATCATTGATATTTAAAATGATTATTGATATGGTTGGATTAATATCTACCATATTTGTTACTATTTTCTATTCATTGCCCTTGTTCTTTGTTCCTGTTTTTGTCTTTCACACTTCTTTTGCCTTTTGTGGTTTTAATTGATAATTTTATGATTCCATTTTTAGTGGTTGCCCTAGAGTTTGCAATATACATTTACACCTAATCCAAGCCCACTTGCAGATAATACTACAGACATACCCTGGAGATTTTGAGGGTTCAGTTCTAGACCTCCACAATAAAGTGAATATCACAATAAAGTGAGTCACATGAATTTTTTCATTTCCCAGTGAATATAAGTTTATGTTTACACTATTAAGTGCGCAATAGCATTATCTCTGAAAAAATGTACATACCTTAATAAAAAAATACTTTCGGGCTTCCCTGGTGGCGCAGTGGTTGAGAATCTGTCTGCTAACGCAGGGGACACGGGTTCGAGCCCTGGGCTGGGAGGATACCACATGCTGCGGAGCGACTAGGCCCGTGAGCCACAACTACTGAGCCTGCACGTCTGGAGCCTGTGCTCCACAATGAGAGAGGCCGCGATAGAGGCCCGTGCACCGCGATGAAGAGTGGCCCCCACTCGCCACAACTAGAGAAAGTCCTCGCACAGAAACGAAGACCCAACACAGCAAAAATAAATTAATTAATTAATAAACTCCTACCCCCAACATCTTAAAAAAAAAAAAAAGAAAACCACAGCTTTAAAGAAAAAAAAAAACTTTCTTGCTAAAAAATGGTAACCATCACCTGAGCCTTCACCAAGTTGTAATGTTTTTGCTGGCGGAAGGTCTTGCCTCAGTGTTGATGGCTGTTGACTGATCAGGGTGGTGTTTGCTGAAAGTTGAGGTAGCTGTGGCGGTTTCTTAAAATCAGACAACAGTGAAGTTCACCACATTGATTAACTCTTCCTTTCATGAATGAGTTCTCTGTAGTGTACAATGATGTTTGATAGCATTTTACCCACAGTAGAACTGCTTTCAAGATTGGAGTCAGTCCTCTCAAACCCTGCCACTGCTTTATCAACTAAGTTTATGTAATAGTCTAAATCCTTTGTTGTCAATTCAACAGTCTTCACAGCATCTTCACCAGGAGCAGTTTCCATCTCAGGAAACCACTTTCTTTATCATCCATAAGAAGCAACTCATTCATTAGACTTTATCATGAGATTTCAGCAATTCACTCACACCTTCAGGCTCTACTTCTGGTCTCCTGCTATTTCTACCACTTCCTCTACTGAATCACTTCCTCTACTGAAGTCTTGAACCCCTCAAAATCATCTATGAGGGTTGGAATCGACTTCTAAACTCCTGTTAGTGTTTATATTTTGACCTCTTCCCGTGAATCACAAATGTTCTTAATGGCATCTAGAATGGTGAATCCTTTCCAGAAGGTTTTCAATTTACTTTGCCCAGGTCCATCAGAAGAATTGCTTTCTATGACAGCTATGGCCTTATGAAATGTATTTCTTAACGAATAAGACTGGAAAGTCAAAATTACTCATTGACCCATGAGCTGCAGAATGGATGTTGTGTCAGTAGGCATGAAAACAACATTAATCTCATTGTACATCTCCATCAGAACTCTTGGGTGACCAGGTGCATTGTCAGTGAGCCATAATATTTCAAAAAGAATCTTTTTTCTGAGGAGCAGTTCTCAACAGTGGGCTTAAAATATTCAGTAAATCATGTTGGAAACAGACGTGCTGTCATCCAGGCTTTGTTGTTCCATTTACAGAGCACAGGCAGAGTAGATTTAGCATAATTCTTAAGGGCTCTAGGATTTTCAGAATGGTGAATGAGCAGTAGCTTCAACTTAAAGTCACCAGCTGCATTAGCTTTTAACAAGACTCAGCCTGTCCTTTGAAGTTTTGGAGCCAGGCATTGACTTCTCTCTAGCTATGAAAGTAATAGGTGGCATTTTCTTCCAATATAAAGCTGTTTCATCTACATCGAAAACCTGTTATTTAGTGTAGCCACTTTCACTAATTATCTTAGCTAGATCTTCTGAATAACTTGCTGGAGCTTCTACCTCAGTACCTGCTTCTTCATCTTGTACTTCTGTGTTATGGAGAAAGCATTTTTCTTTAAACCTCATGAGCCAACCTCTGCTGGCTTCAAATTTTTCTTCCACAGCTTCCTCACCTTTCTCAGACATCAGAGAATTGAAGAGAATTAGCGCCTTGCTCTGAATTAGACTTTGGTTTAAGGGAATGTTATGGCTGATTTTGATCTTCTCTGGAGGCTAATAAAACTTGCTCCATATCAGCAATGAGGCTGTTTTGCTTTCTGATCATTCATGTGCTTGCTGGAGTAGCACTTTTAATTTCCTTCAAGAACTTTTCCTTTGCATTCACAGTTTGGCTGTTTGGCACAAGAGGCCTAGCTTTCAGCCTATCTCAGCGTTGACATGCCTTCCTCACTAAGCTTTAAAGTGGGAGATGTGCAACTCTTTTTTTCACTTGAACACCTAGAGGCCATTGTAGGGCTATTAACTGCCCTAATTTCAATATTGTTGTGTCTCAGGGAATAAGGAGGCCTGAGGAGAGAGGGAGAAACAGGAAATGGCTGGTAGGTGGGGCAGTCAGAACACACACATTTATTAAATTTGCTGTCTTATATGGTTGCAGTTCATGGTACCCCAAAACAATTACAGCAGTAATATTAAAGATCACAGATCATCATAACAAATATAATAATGAAAAAATTTGAAATATTACAAGAATTACCAAAATGTGACATAGAGACATGAGGTAAGCAAATGCTTTTGGAAAAATGATGCCAGTAGACTTGCTTCACCCAGCGTTGCCACAAACCTTCAATTTGTAAAAAGTACAATAAAGCAAAGCACAATAAAACAAGGTATGCCTATGTACCACTCCACAGGTAGTGTGAATACATTATAATAGCAAAATAATCCTAATTCCTCCCTTCCCTTGTTTCATTGCTGTCATTCATTTCACTTGTATATGTGCATATATGAGCACATATACATATATACACACATATGTACGTTTTATATGTACACACATAAGCATACATAATCAAAAACGTTATTGTAATTATTTTGAATAAATTGCTAGCTGTTAGAAGAATTATGAAAAATCAGTTTTTATTTGGTCTTCACTTATTCATTCTCTGATATTCTTCTTTATGTAGATATGTGTTTGACCTATATCATTTCCCTTCTCTCTGAAGAATTTAACATTTCTTGCAAGGTAGGTCTACTGGCAAGAAAGTCCCACAATTTTTGTTTGTCTGAGAGTGTTTTTATTTCTCCTTCACTTCTGAAGTATATTTCAAAGGGTACAGAGTTCTAGGATAATAGGGTTTGGTTGTTGGTTTTTTTTTTTTTCTCAACACTTTATTTCATTCCATTCTCTTTTTGCTTCTGTGATTTCTGGGGACAAGTTGGTTGTGACTCTTACCTTTGTTGCTCTATAGATAAGGGTTTTTTCCTTCCAGCTTCTTGCAAGATTTTTGATTTTCTGAAGTTTCAGTACCAATCTGTAGTGGTTTTGCTGGCATTTATCCTGCTTGGTGTTCTCTGAGCTTCCTGGATCTGTGGTTTGGTGTCTGACATTTAATCTGGGGAAATTCTCAGTCATTGTTGTTACACATAGTTTTTCTGTTCCTTTCTCTCTTTTCCTTCTATTTCCATTATGTGTATGTTATACCTTTTATAATTGTCCTACATTTTTTGGATATTCTGTACTATTTTTTGTAATTCGTCGTTCTCTTTGCTTTCCAGTTTTGGAAGTTCCCATTGTCATCAAGTTCAGAGATTATTTCCTCTGCTGTATCTATTCTCCTAATGGGCCCATCAAATGTCTTTATTGATCTCTGGTATTTCTTTATGATACTTTCTTAGAATTTCCATCTCTCTACTTCGTGTTCTTACATGTCCTTTTTTTGCATGTTGTCTACATTTACCATCAAGGCTCTTAGCATATTAATCACAGTGTTTTCAAATTACTGTTGTGATAATTCCAACATTCCTACCATATCTGACTCTGGTTCTAATGATTGTCATGCCTCTTCAAACAGTATTTTTTGCCTTTTAGTATGCCTTGTAATTTTTGGTTGAAAGGTGGATGTGATGTACCAGGAATTGAAGTATGTAGGTCTTTAGTGTTGTGGTGGTAACATGTGGAGGAGGAGAGGGCAGCATTTGAAAATTCTGTGATTAGGTCTCCCTTTTTTCATGAGTCTGTGTGCCTGGACTGTGAAGTTCACCGGTACTTCTCAGTATTCCCCACCACCACCCCTTAGGTGGTACAGTATGGTTAGATGGGGCTGGAGTTGGGTGTTTCCCTTCCCTCAAGTTGGTCAGGCTCTGATAAAACCTCAGCAGGTTAAGTTTTGATAAAATAGTTTCTCCTGGGGGTGGGGGGTGGGAGTGGTTGTTGAGAAGACAGAATCCTCTAGCATATTTCAAAATGGTTTCTTTTCCTTTTTCCCCTGCTGGAAGGTTGAGGGGATTTTCCTCCAGTATTGACTGTGAGGACCTGTGAGGTAAAACTCACAAAAGTGTGAGCAATGCTCCCCCCATCCTGTCCTGCCCCATCACTGGTTCCTCCTGTAGTTTTTAAGTCTCAGACTTGTTCACACTGAGCCTCCATCATCAGTTCATCAATTACAGTTCAGATTTTCCTGCCCTGGAACTGGTTCTCATGGAGATGTCTGTTCATGGATTTCTGCTCTGGTAAGTTGTGGTTTTCTGTGTTCACCTGTGTGTCTCTCCAATTTGGGGGGCAGCAGTTCGCCTTGTGACCTCACATCTCTGACAGATCTTAGAAGAGACTGTTGATTTTTCAGTTTGCTTAGATTTTTCCTTGTTGGGAAGGAATGCTGACTTCTAAGCACTTTACGTGTTGGACTGGAAACAGAGTCCTGAATCACCCACTTTTTTAAAAAATTAAAATAGCTGACATCTTAGCTCAGGGTCACACAAAAAAATCTACATCAAAGTTTGACATGATAACATTTTATTGGGGGTAGTGTGGGGTGGCTGCATTCCCAGGGAAGCAAGAATGAGAGTCAAAGGGAATTGAGGCAGAAAAAGGAGAGAAAATTCAAAGGGATGAGTTACTGAGATGGCCAAAACTTCACAACACCATGAACGAGATGCCTAGATTTGCAAGATGTCTCCAGAGAAGCCATATGGAAAGACTGCATCTCAGAGCAGTCCATTGTAGAGAAGGAAGGGTGCAAATTTTATCTCCTGTTGTCCTTCCTACCTAATTTCTTTCAGTGCTGAAATCCACCCTATGAGGCATTAACTTCCTATGTGTCCAGGTTGTATTATGCAGACCTCCAGGCAGCCACTGGGGCAACAAGAGCCTCTGGCCTGCAATAGGACAGTCTCCACGTGCCAGTTGGGGCTATGTGTGGGGACGGTCAGTGTACGATGACAGTGGCAGTGGCTGGGACTTAACCACTGTAGGGATATTTTGAATAGCTAGAAGACTTGCAGATGGTTGATGCCTGGGTGGAATGAGCGGCAGGGATGAGTGCATCCTGGGTGATACATAAGCTGGGTCTCCTATACTATATCCCTTGAATCAATCAGATTTACTTGCATCCTGTTATAATATCCTAGATCTTGTATGAGAACAAGATATACTTCCTGTACTTCATTAAGAAGGAAGATGCAAGGCCAGTCCTTCCAAGTATCAGTCAGTTTCCATTTCTCAGCAAGACTTAAAGAGGATTAACAAACCAAGCTACAATTGTCACTGCTGCAGCTGGTCCCAGGCTCATAGCTGATATTCATCAGTTACCTCGTTTGTCACCCATTGTAGTTTCTCTCACCTTCAGTCAGCATTTTAGCTGCTGTAGGTTGCTTGCCTGGTAGGTTGACACAGTCCTTCATCCCTGATAGATTTGAACCCTCAGTTGTTTGCCTTTGTCAGGCAATAGTTGCTTTGAGTGTCCATTTACAACTATTCATGGCCAGAGAATCACCAAGAGGTGCCTCAGTGAGTCCTACAATCCAGATGTACTTGTTTTTGCCCCCATTGTGTAGCAACAACCCCACCTTCTCATGACAATCAGGGTCAACTAAACCAGTCAGTAGAGTAGTTCTTTTCTTGCTTATCCACTGGCATGAGGAGTTCAAAGCAGTTCAATTTCCAGTTCAGTGAAACTTAATGTTGTTTCTAGGAAGCAATGCTCCCTTGGGAATCAGGATCTCTAATGCAGCAGGTATAAGCCTGTAGGAACAGATAACATGAATTCTGCAAGTGGGTCCTTAAAAGCGGTAGAAGATAGGCTGATTCTTGGTTCCTAGAGCCCCTGCTTTTGTTTTTTTGTTGTTGTTTTATTAGGGGGGAGGGACTGGTTCTTTATTTCAAAAAGACATTTATCAATTTTCAGTATCAAAACAGTTACACTATTGGTTTTTCTTTCTCCCAACTGACCCCCAAAGAGACCACCAAAGGAGAGTACATTTTAAGCTAATTAAGCTGTAGGATGCACACCTAACAAACCTCACTGAAACCTCACCAAAAAGGGGGGATTGGGTGAGGAAAGAAACTTTAAAAGATCAGCACACTGCCAGCCCACAGACTAGAGAGCTCTCACAGCCAGGTGAGGTGACCAGTGTGCCCCAACCCCAAAGAAGCAAAGTTTCAAAATAGTATAAATCTTAAAAACAGCTTTGTACACAAGCTACTTAAGATTTCTCCAGCGCTAACTGATACAAAGCACAATGAGATGGCACTGTTAGAGACAGCAGCTTCAGACCCAGGAAAGGGTGCTGAGATGAGTTTCAGATGGCAATCAGTGGCAAAACATAATTTTCTTTCTTTCAAGGAAGCAGGAGAGCAAATAGGTGGTCACCTCAACATAAAGGGCACATGATCCATTCTGTGAGCGGTTGGGAATGGGGTAGAGCTAGGACAAGGATTTGGTCTCAGAAGTCTTGCCATTTTTAAAATTAATTAATGTATGCATGTATGTATGTATGGCTGCGTTGGGTCTTCGTTGCTGCACGCGGGCTTTCTCTAGTTGCGGCGAGCGAGGGTTACTCTTCATTGCGGTGCGCGGGCTTCTCATTGCGGTGGCTTCTCTTGTTGCGGAGCATGGGCTCTAGGCGCACGGGCTTCAGTAGTTGTAGCTCGTGGGCTCTGGAGCACAGGCTCAGTAGTCATGGCGCACTGGCTTAGTTGCTCCATGGCGTGTGTGATCTTCCTGGACCAGGGCTCGAACCCGTGTCCCCTGCATTGGCAGGCGGATTCTTAACCACTGCGCCATCAGGGAAGTCCTTGCCATCTTAATTTTGTTTGGTCACTTCTGATGAAAAAAAAAAAAATTTGCCCAAAGATACCATTTTCAGCTGAAAACCTGAACAGTACTTTTTTTTTTGCTGACTCCTCCTGGAATCACCTCTCTGGTTTGGTGGGTACTTTTTACAGAGCAACGAGGTTTCCCAAAATGGAGCCTTTCTCTGGGCTGTTTGGTTCTCAGGAAGGCAGGCCCATACCTTTTCCCCTCCTCTGTGGAGAAGGCAATATGCATTAAGCTGAAAAGTTACCTTCCAAAAGTGAGGCAGGGATTAGACTGCTGCTTCAGAACTATGGAATTATCTGGAATGTTTTACAAATGGCTGCTACATCAACAACAAAAAAGGTAATTATAAAATATGTACATCACAGCATGCTTTTAAAGACACTTTGCTCACATTCCCTTAAACAGTTGTTCCCAAAAGTGCTCAGCCTCTAGTCCAACTGGAATCTCTGGAGAGATTCAGATTCAGAGACAGTTTGGTGAAAAGGACACAGGGAGGGGGTGGGAGACGTGATGAAAGGAGAAAGCAGCCTTCCAGTTAGAGATCAGCCATCAGTTTCAAGGTCAGCTTCGGGCAGGCTGGCCTCAGCGGAGTCGGGGTCAGAGGGAGGGGCAGCGCAGGGCGGGACTGGGGCGCTCTGCATCTCCTCCAGGTCAAGCAGAGTCTGGTGCAGCATCCTTTGTGTACAGAGGTGCTCCTCTTTGGTGCATTTCAGTTTATCTTCCAAATCTTCAACTGTCTTTTCCAGATTGGCTGCGATCTCTCAGCAAACTCAGCACGGGTCTCTGCCTCCTTGAGTTCGTCAGTAAGAATCTGTCTCTTCCTCACATTTGTCGTCTTTTTGAGAGTCCTTTTTCTCAGCAGCACTCAGACACTTCAGCTTCTGGCCCACCAGTCTGATCTGCTCATCCGTCTCTCGGCAACGGGACTCTGCCAGCTCAGCTCGCTCCTCTGTGCCTTCCAAGTCTCCCTCAATAATCACCAACCTGAGAGCCACCTCTTCATACTTCCTACCTGCCTCTTCTGCAATGTGCTTAGCTTCTTCGAGTTGGATTTCCTGGAGCTCCCTTTTTTCCTCCTCTTTTAAGGCTCGGTTTTCAGCGACCTTCATGGCTCTCTCGCTGTGATCAGCAGCTTTCTCGGCTTCCTCCAGCTTTTGCAGGGCAGTGGCCAGGCGCTGTTGAGCGCGGTCCCGCTCCTCTTCGACCAGCTGGATCCTACGGTTCAAGGAGGCCGCCTCAGCCTGTTCCCAGGCCGCCTTTCTCCCTCCACTTCCGCGGGAGGCGGTCGGCCCTTTCCTCCGCGTCACCGGCCTGCTGCTGCAGAACATGGGTCTCGCGCTTCACCGCCTCGATGGTGACCCCCGCCGTGGTGCCCACCCGACCCCTGCTCGCCTTCGGGTTCCTGCCTCCTCTGCCCGGAGTTGCAGCCGCTTCTCACCCCTACTTCCCCTGGAGCCCCTGCTATTGGATTCGTGTACAGGATCTGAACATGCCACCATGGCCACTTTGTTCATTAGCCCCTTGTGCAAGCAGTGAACTGAGCAAGGAGAGAAGCTGACTGACACCCAGAAAATAGGTCATTCTATCTACCTGGTTATTAGGAGTCTCTTTGTGGCATAATGTGGCAGTGATTCATTTCTATAGGACCCAATATAGCATACTACAAAACTGTCTTTGACTTGAGTTCAAGGTCCTTCTTTCTCCCTCAGTTGGAATAGGTGTGGACTGAGAGAGTTGCATCAATGCAGCAGAGGCAGGCGATATGGAGGTCTAGGCCAACAAGTCATATTTTTTTTGCATCTTCTGGAGTACTTGAGTCTCCCTAAATCTACCATTTCTTTCATGAAATAGTTTGCTCCTTTGCCTCTCAACCTTCTTCTGGGAGTTTCTGTTAACACTAAGCTCATGACGGGCAGCTCCAATTGCACAGTTACTTGGTGTACCATTGTCAGGCTCTCAGGTTTTACTTCAGAGTGTATGGCCCTTCATGTTCCAGACCACTGGACCCCTAAAAATTTCACTGATGTTGCAGACCCCTTGCTCATCAAGGACTTACTGCCTACCCTCTGACACATATGTGTTTTAATAGGGCATTTGAATTACTTGACCTGTTCTCCTTATTAGGTCCAATTAGTAAAATGTCAATCAGTGTAGAAGGCTAGCATGATGCACGGTGGAACAGCAAGATGATGGAGATCGCTATAGAATAGACCATGACAGACAGCAGAAAATTAACACAGACCTAGAGCAAGATAGTGAAGACTTCCTGCTGTCCTTGAAACGTGAAGATGAGCTGCTTTTGATCCTCTCTATTGATGAGAATCAGGAATAAAGCATTTAGCAAAACAGTAGTCACAAATGAAGTGCCAGAGATTGAGTTGATCTGCTCCCATAAAATTCATATCTAGCACAGAAACTATAATTGGGGATACTATTTTAAGTTTATAGTAGTCCCCTGGCACCCACCATGATCCACATGATTTTTTTGCAGAGGCCAGGTAGGTGAAATAACTAGGTATATTATGGGAATCACCATCCCTGAATCTTTTAAGCCTTTTTTGGTACTAATTTCTGCAATTTGTCTGGCAGGTGATATTGCTTCTGATGTACTGCCCTGGCTTGGAGGGAAGGTGCCCTGCAACTTTTTTAATCATAATGTTCCTTAATTCATAGGTCAGGAAACCAAGGGCAAACTTCTAAGTATATCTATCCCATTAGGCATTCAGAGACTAGAGATACAGAAACAGAGTGGGTCCTTGGATCTATTGGATCCATTGTGAGATGCACTTGAACCCAAACACCATTTACAATCTGGTATCTATAAGGCTCCCTCTTAACTGCAGGACCATGGTGGTGTTTGGGGTTCTCTAATATTGTTGTCAGCTGTGATCTCATTTTAACTATCCTCAAGATGTCTGGGAACTTCCCTGGCGGTCCAGTGGTTAAGACTCTGCACTTCCACTGCAGAGGGCACAGGTTTGATCCCTGGTTGAGGAACTAAGATCCCACATGCCTCGTGGTGCAGCAAAAAAAAAAAAATCTGGGTATTCCCTTTTCTTCAGCACACAATTACTCTGGCTTTGAGGAGAGGTTAGAGAGATACTTGCCATGCTGTGGTGGCATTGTGGGGACCCAATATTCCCTTTAATCAATGGGCTCTGACTCTGTGAACTGGCTTGGATCTAGTAACTGGAAATTTCAGTTTTCCATCAGTGTCTGACATCAGCTTTATGATCATCAGTTTTGAATTCCTTTTGGTTGTACAAATCAAACAAAAGCCTAGTCAATGGTCTTTAAACTTTAGTTAAAAGATAGATTGTTGGGCCACATCCCCAGAATTTTTATATTAGTAGGTCTGGAGTGGGGTTTGAGAATTTTCGTTTCAAAGAAGTTCCTAGGTGATGCTAAAGCTGTTGATCTTAGGACAACACTTTGACAACCAATGCTCTTAGACGGTGGTTTGTCTATGTTACCTTTGGGAAAACCATCATCAATTTGAGGTAATAATCACTTTGGGCCAAGGCACTTTGATTGCCATTCTGACCATACTACTCAGTTTAGTAATTATATCTCCCCTGGCTTCTGCCTTTCCAGAATCCCAATATCTCCATTGATATAAAGTCCAGTGCTATGCCAGGATCTTCCACTGCCAACCCTGGCCTGAAGAAGACAACCAACAGTGAGTTTCTCAGTGATGTTGGGTCTCCCATCATGGGTACATTTCTTAGCGAGGGGAGTGTCCCCTCCTGGAGAATACACTCAGGTAGTGGGTTTGCATGTCTTCATTCTAATATTCTCTTTTTCCTGAGCCTTCTCACCCCTTTCTCATTACTCTGCCAATTAAGTTCCAACAAATCCACCTCAACCAACTGAGCCATTGTGAATCCAGGCTTTATGGAGTCATCCCAGCTAACTATTAGGACTGGTAAACACTGAATTTTATTAGGACAGTATTAAGACTTGCTAGACACTAAATTCCAACTTATGGATGAGTTGCCCATTTCAACAAATTTCTCCTGCTTAGTTTAAAATTCCATTTCCACTTGAGGGTCCAACACCCTCAAGATCTACCCCCACAGATGTTCCTCTGGCTCTTGCTTGATGTGTTCATGATCTGGACTTACTACCTGCCTTAAAGCCATCTATGGCTTTCACAGAATGCCTTAAAATGATAGTTTGCTGCCCCGAACCTATCAAGGGTTTCAGTGCCATCGTAAGTAGCTGACCGCTGCAAAAGTACTATAATTATCATTACCCCCATTGAATCAGTTGCAGTGGTGAATTGATATCCCTAAGCTTACCCTAAGTAGGGTAAGAAACTACAAGGAGGAGTATTGGCAAGCAGGCTATGACTTCAGAATAAATATGGCTGGTTGCCCAGCCTTGTGGGACATTTCCAGAGAGGCCAAATAAAATGACTGCATTTCAGAACAATCCATTAGGGGAAGGAAAGACAGGTAAATATCTGCTGACTCCTTTCTATCTCGTGCCTTTCATTGTTGAATTCTGCCTCCTTACGATGTTAACTTTCTCACTTTCCAGCTATGTTATGCAGCCTTTCCCAGCTCCCCAGAGGAAGCCAGAGCCTCTGTGGATCCCATCTGGCAAGTGTTCAGATGTTCAGATGTGATGATCTCTCCTTGTCAGCTGGAGCTGTGCATGGAAACTTCCTAGTCTGTGGTAGTAGCAGTGGCTATAGTAGTGGGGATGTAAAACTGTGGATCAGGTGTGATCCATTGCTGGGGCTGGAACACAAGGAAGACAACCATGGTAGGGGTGTTGGCAGGGCCGAAAAGAGATGGTGTATAAATTGTTTTCTGCTCAGCCAGTTAGTATATTTGTCAGGCCATTTGAACACCTATCAAAGGTCTACTGATAAGCAATTTCAATACTGAGGCCTAGAAAGAAAAAAGGATTTAGCCAAATTCCTTGAACTTATGAAGTTTACAAAATATTTTGTGAAACATACATATAAATAGATAATGTAAGATAATGTGCTAAATGTAGTGCTACATGCAAACATGGGATAAGCAAGGAGCACAGAAAGGGGCAGCTAGTTCAGTTTGGGGGGACCAGTCAGAGAAAATTTCTCTGAGGCAGGACCAGCTTCATGGGCATACAACCAGTATCTCAGGGCCTCACGCTCAGAAGTGCTCATGCTTGGGGTTTAATGCTGTGGTCCCCTTTCGAAATTCTTAATATTGTAGCTTTATCCTTGAAATGTGTGTTTTGTAGGTGCAGTTCAGTGGGACAATGGGCATGTACCCGGGGCTTGGAGCCCCAGCTCAGTGCAGTCCCACCTTCCTCTGCTTCCCGGTCTCCACAGGAGGGGTTCTCAGCAGCCCATCCTCAGCCACTGGAGCCATGGGGCAGTGAACCTTGCCGGGGGAGCCCGCGTACTGCCATCACCCTCCATCCCAGGCAGAGACCAGGCACAGGAGCAAGGAGGGTCAAGGTCAGGCTTGTGCCCCGCAGTGTCTTGGGGTGGGGCAAGGTGGCAGTTGTCCCTACCCTGCGCTGGCAGTTCCACGGGCTCATTGTCTAGGCAACTCATGAGGGCCTCTCTCTCACCCTCAGTTCAGGTGCCAAGAGTGTCCTGTGCAGAGGCTACAATCCCTTGGCTTGGGATGACCAAGCTTGTGACAAGTAGATTGATTTCATCCACATTTTCATTTTGCATGGGGCCCAGAAGATTATGTGATCAGCCCTGCCTGGAGGTGATGATGCTAGAACTGATTCTTGAAGGATAAATAGGAATTTTCCTGGTGAAAGGGATGAGGAAGGGGCTGAAAGAGTCTCCTAAAAAGGGGGAATAACATAAACAAGTATGAGCATAAAATTATACCACACATAAATATTATATAAAGCATGAAATGCTTTTTTTTTTTTTTTTCCTCTGTTTTGAACACCTTGGTGGATGGTGTTCCATTTCCTGAGATGGGGAGGAGAAGGTATGGGTAGGTCAGGGGAGAGTTCCATTTTGGCCATGTTAATTTGAGTTTTCTATTAGACATCTATTTGGAGAAGTCATGGTGACAAGTGTCTGGAGTGCGAGGCAGAGGTCAGGGCTGGATATAAGTTTGGGAATCTCTGGCACAGGTGGCTGAAACCATGGGATCAGGTGAGGTTGCCCAGGTAGAGAATGTAGATAGAGCAGAGAAGTGGACCTGGGACACCCTTATTTTAGATGATGAGCGGAAGAGGAGGACCCCGAAAAGGAGATTAGGAGCATCCAGTACAGAAGGGAGACACTTGGGAGAGTGTCATTGAAGAGGATGGTGAAAGTGTTTTAAGAAGGAGGTCTGCACCTAATTTGAAAGCTTGAGGTAAATATTGGAAGCCAAGATATTTCCTATAAAAATGTTTTCAGGCTTTCTCGAACAATGCGGAGGTCTGACAACACAGGGCCCACATTCTGCTTGGCAAAAACCAGCTGCCAGCCGACAGAGCCTGTACTCATCGGTGCGTGTGTGCTGTCCATCCTCCCATCCTCCCACCCACTGCCTCTTGTCTCCCTCTTAGGGCTTGTCAGTCCACATTTATCATCATGCCTACATTACTGAAAGTCCCACAGGAGAGAACTATTTCTCTGTGCGTCTCTCCATCAAAGCCACGAAAGCAAAAGATAGCCCAAAAGAGCTGTGTGTTTTAAGAGCAACATTGGAGAGGGCATGTTTCTCTGTGGAAGTGATGACTAGTCTATGTGTTTAATAAGGAAACAAAGTCTCTTCAAAAGAAACAGCTCTGCCTGTTTTACTCGATTATAATCCATTACCTCCTTGTCTTCTGTAGGCTTTTGAGTTGACCCTACTCTAAATTCATTCGCAAATTCTGTTTTCAGAACAAATGTTTCTCAAATGTTTTCATCATGTTATTTTTCCTAGTCAGTTAACCGCAGTGAGTCCTGACTGTTGGTGTCCATATTTTCTGAGCACAGGATATATTAACTGATTGAGGATGTGTTTCAAATCTAAATTCACACTTAGGAGCATTTGTCCACTGTCCTCTGCTGACTGTCCTCCCAGCTGCCAATTTGAAGTCAAGTGGTAGGTGTGACAAGGCCTGACATCACCAGTTCAAATTCTACCCAAAAGACAATTTTCTATTCAACAAGGCAGTGTCTGTATGGCAGGAGCAGTTCCCTCTGGTCCCTTTGAGAGCCCTGGCCAGTAGGGAGCTACAACCAGCCTCAGTGCTGGCGCGAGGTGTGTGGGCTCTACATCCTATGGTCTGAGCCTTCTTGTCACCCCTTCCCTACCTTCAACTCTTCACCTTGCCACACATGCCCTAGTCCATCACCTCCTGGTGACAGGAAGATCCTAATCCTGGGTATTGATCATATTAAGGCATAATAGTATTATAAATTAGAAGCTTCATCTCCCAGGAGAAGGGAAAACCAGTCTGTTGAGTCAAGTCTTTTCTTGCAAATTCACGGCAGTGGTTAAACCTTGTGATTAAAAACTTTACTTTTGGGCCAAGCTGCTTGCCCTCAAATCCCATTTTTGCCATTTACATTTTACCATCATCTGTAAAATGGGAAGAATAGTAGACTAACCTCATATGTTGTGAGGATTATGTGAATTGGCATATAAAGTCCTTGATTAATAGTGGCTGGTATATAGTAAATGCTCAGATTTTTGCTGCTCTACTGTAATTTCCTTAAGATAATGATGATGATATACTATTAGATCTTCTTTCCATTTAGTTCCTGTGTAACCATGGGCTGATCAGTTTCTTTCTCCCTGGTGTACAACTCCGTTTTCGTTTTTTTTTTTTGCAGAATTTTCTGACTTATGCACAATTCTTTATATTCACTCTTTCCTAGTTATAGAGATGATGATAAATTTCTATTCATAATTTATAGACACATGCATACTTATTAGAAGAAATAGAATATATTCATCTATAGAGAAATACATATTTATAATTTCTTATCAGAAATAGTAGAGGAGGGAAATCACTTATATATGTCAAAATCCTCATTTGTGTTCAGTCACATTTTTCTTAAACCTTCCAAACCCTTCTTTAATCAGTTCTTTACTCCAAATTCCTTTCAATTCATGGGTTGAATAAGTGGTCATTTTGCATTGTTCTTCAGGCTGTTTGTGATTTTTTTTTACATCTAGTTTCTTATTTCCATTTTGCTTTGCACAGTGTGACCGCGGCATGTTTTGAACACAGTATGATTTCAGGGAGCCTAATCAATATTCCGGATATTTTTTACATTTACTCCCTCAGTATATTCTCCATCTACAGTTGCTGTTTCAGTGCATGTTTGTGTAATTCACTTTAAATAATGCTTTGAACTTACTTTTTTTAACTTTTGAACTTTTCATTTTGAGATAGTTTAAGACACAAAACAGTTGTAAAAATAGCACAAAGAATTCCTGCATACGCTGCACCCATCCCTCCAAAAGGTTAACATCTTACATAACCACAGTACAATGATCAGAAACAGGAAGTTAATATTGATACAGTACTATGAACTCATCTACAGTCTTATGCAACTTTTATCAATTGTCCCACTAATGACCTTTTTTTGGGGACCAGATTCCAATCAGTGATCCCATATTGCATTTAGTTGACATGTCTTCTTGGTCTCCCCCAATCTGTGAAAGTTCCTTAGCCTTTATTTGTCCTGCATGGCCTTGATCTTTTTGAAGAGTACTGGCCAGTTATTTTGTAGAATGTCCCTCTGTTTTGGTCTGTCTGATATTTTCTCATGATTAAATTCAGGTTATGCATTGTTGCAAAAATCCCACATACATGACCCAATGCCACTTCCAGTTGGGAGTGCAGAGGCCTCTTCCACCGGCAAAGAAGGCTCATCAGAATTTAAGGGTTCGGTGTCTCCAGCTTCATCAGATTCTTCCCACATATCCCCATGGTAGCATGCAGGATCCCATTTTTTCCCCAGTCAATGCCCTCACTTTAACGGTAGACACTCTGTGAGACTGGGAGTCTAACCTGTAATTCAGTTAATCACAGGGTGAGATTCTTTTGATTTTCAGCAATCTCGGCCCTGCAGCTACAGGAGGCAAGAGTATTCCAAGGCATGTATAGAAGCTTTCAGCTCATTTATGTGGTGTCTGAGCTGGGGAATTGAATTCACCCATGAATTCAATTTTTTTTTATCACTTTTATTTTTTTTTATCCTTTTTTTTTATCACTTTGTCCAGCAACATTAGGAGCAACCAGCCAACCTCATTATATTGGTATGTTAGATTTCCCAAAATGTTTGAAAGTATCATATACACAGTCACCCAACATCTTGCTTCTTATAAAGGATTGATTAGGAGTATCCAATGCAGATATTTTCTGTATCTCCATTGCCAGATCATGCCATGGACTATAAGTGCTCTCTTTACTATTGGATGCAGAGTCATTCTGCATCTTTAAATCTAATCAGATTCGAGAGTCAATTCCAGAAGGCCAGAATCAATTCAGAAAACTCATACTTAAAATTCTGTTCCTTTAGAACCACTCTCAGTACTAAAATATCTGTATTAGTCAGGTTTCTCAGGAGAAACAGAACCAATAGTGTGTGTATATGTGTATGTGTACACACACACACACACACACACAAATATAAATAGGAATTGGCTCACGTGATTATGGAGGCTGAGAAGTCCAGACCCAAGAGAGTCAATGGTATAGTTTGAGTCCAAGTCTGAGCCCGAAGGCAGAAGTCTGATGTCCCAGCTTGAAGTTAGTAAGATACACAGAGCAAAAAATTCTTTCTTACTCAACCTGTTTATTCTGTTCAGCCCTTCAACACATCAGATGAAGCCCACTCACATTGAGGAGGGCAATCTGCTACACTCATTCTACCAATTCAAATGTGAATTTCATCCAGAAACACTCTCGCAAATACACCCATATATGATGTCTAATCTAATATCTGAGCACCCCATGGCCCAGTCAAGTTGGCACATAAAATTAACCATGACACGTTCTCAGCATATCAAATCGGGAGGCACGTGATGACACTTTGTCTCATTAGTGGTGATATTGGAGCGCTTGAATAGGGCAGAGTCTTCTAAATTTCTCCACTGTAACATTATTGTTTTCCTCTTTGTATTTGGCAAGTATCTTGTGAGGAGATATTTGGGAGTATGTAAATATTCTGTTTCTCATTGTACTTTCTCCTGCTAATTTTAGCATCTATTAATGATTCTTGACTGAGATAATTATTACTATTATGTTGCCAAATGATTATTTTATATTGCCATTATTCCTTCTACGTTTATTAATTGGAATCCTCTCCCATTTATTTGCTCAATTATATCAGTATGGACTCATGAATTATATATTTTATATACTAGGCTATAATCCATTACTCTTACATTTTTTTCTCATCTTGTCCTAGATTTGGGTATTAGGAGACACTTTTTTTTTTTTTAAAGGGAGATGATATTTATTTTTTTTAATTTTTAAATTTTTATTTTTAAATTTTTATAGGAGTATAGGTGATATACAAATTGTATTAGTTTCAGGTGTTCACTAAAGTGAATCAGTTATACGTATACATATATCAACTCTTTTTTAGATTCTTTTCCTATACAGGTCATTACAGAGTATTGAGTAGAGTTCCCTGTTCTATACAGTAGGTCCTTATTAGTTATCTGTTTTATATATAGTAGTGTGTATATGTCCATCCCAATCTCCCAATTTATCTTTCCACTCTCCTTACCCCCGGTAACCGTAAGTTTGTTTTCTACGTCTGTGACTCTATTTCTGTTTTGTAAATAAGTTCATTTGTGCCATCTTTTTCTAGATTCCACATATAAGCAATATCATATGATATTTGTCTTTCTCTGTCTGACTTCACTCAGTGTGAGAATATCTAGGTCCATCCATGTTGCTGCAAATGTCATTATTTTGTTCTTTTTTATGGCTGAGTAATATTCCATTGTACATATGTACCACATCTTCTTTATCTGTTCATCTGTTGATGGACATTTAGGTTGCTTCTATGTCTTAGCTATTGTAAATAGTGCTGCAATGAACATCAGGGTGGATGTATCTTTTCAAATTAGAGTTTTGTTTGGATATATGTCCAGGAGTGGGATTGCTGGATCATATGGTAGTTCTATATTTAGTCTTTTAAGGAACCTGCATACTGTTCTCCATAGTGGCTGTACCAGTTTACATTCCCACCGAGAGTATAAGAGAGTTCCCTTTTCTCCACACCCTTTCCAGCATTTATTGTTTGTAGGTTTTTTGATGTTGGCCATTCTGACTGGTGTGAGGTGATACCTCATTGTAGTTTTGATTTGCATTTCTCTAATAATTTATGATATTGACATCTTTTCATATGCTTTTTGGCCATCTGTGTGTCTTCTTTGGAGAAATGTCTATTTAGATCTTCTGTCCATTTTTTGATTGGGTTGTTTGTTTTTTTTTGATATTGAGCTGCATGAGCTCTTTGTATATTTTGGAGATTAATCCCTTGTCAGTCACTTCATTTGCAAATATTTTCTCCCATTCTGTGGGTTGTCTTTTCATTTTGTTTATGGTTTCCTTTGCTGTGCAAAAGCTTTTAAGTTCAATTAGGTCCCATTTGTTTATTTTTGTTTTTATTTCCATTACTCTAGGAGGTGGATCAAAAAGAACTTGCTTCGATTTATGTCAGAGAGTGTCCTGCCTATGTTTTCCTCTAAGAGTTTTATAGTATCTGGCCTTACATTCAAGTCTTTAATAAATTTTGAGTTTATTTTCGTGTATGGTGTAAGGGAGTGTTCTCATTTCATTCTTTTACATGTAGCTGTCCAGTTTTCCCAGCACCACTTATTGAAGGGGCTGTCTTTTCTCCATTGTACATTCTTGCCTCCTTTGTCATAGATTAGTTGCCCATGGGTGTGTGAGTTTATCTCTGAACTTTGTGTCCTGTTCCATTGATCTATATTTCTGTTTTTGTGCCAGTACCAAACTGTTTTGATTACTGTAGCTTTGTAGTATAGTAGGAAGTCAGGGAGCCTGATTCCTCCAGCTCCATTTCTTTTTCTCAAGATTGCTTTGGCTGTTTGGGGTCTTTTATGTTTCCATACAAATTGTAAATTTTTTTGTTCTAATTCTGTGAAAAAATGCAATTGGTAATTTGATAGGTATTACACTGAATCTGTAGATTGCTTTGGGTAATATAGTCATTTTGACCATATTGATTCTTCCAATCCAAGGACATGGTATATCTCTCCATCTGTTTGTCATCTTTGATTTCTTTCATCAGTACCTTATAGTTTTCTGAGTACAGGTCTTTTGACTCCTCAAGTAGGTTTATTCCTAGGGGTATTTTATGTGTTTTGATGCAGTGGTAAATGGGATTGTTTCCTTAATTTGTCTTTCTGACCTTTTGTTGTTAGTGTATATTTAAATAGTTTTTCTCTGTGACTCTCATGTTCAGGTATGTAAGATTAATGTAAATAAACAAGGTTTCTCTATGATTTTAGCATTATGGATTTCTTTGCATAGAAATCTCTTAAGAACTTTTTATTCTTAAAAATGTTTCAAAAGACTTTACACCAGATAATGGGAACTTAATAGTCACCCAGATAGAAACAAAATAGCAGCAACTGCCATGACCCCTCCCTTCCACCACGAAGTTATTTCACTCTTTCAGATCAATAACTATTTAAGGGAAGTGTGTTGAAATGTTAGAAAGACATTCTCACAAACTAGAGATGCTATTTCAAGTAAAATGTGAAGAAATATGAAAACATTGACATTTTAAAGTGACTTCTATGGATTTGATTTTATGAATAACATACAGCATTTAGTGATCTTAAACTTTTTATAACTCGTTCATTTTTATCATGAAATCTTTATAGCTGAAAGAGGTCTAATACATCATCTATATCCATTGGTTGCTTTGACTACAAATCACAGAAAGCAATTCTAGCTATCTCATCCCAGAATGAATCTACTAAGAGAATATGGGTTAACTCATTGAACCAGGGGAAACAACTAAGGTATCTGGCTCAGAAAAGGCAGGTGTCAGAAGGGCTGCAGGAATCTATAAAGAAGGAACTAATAAGTAGACCTTTTGAAGAGCCTCTGACTTCTTGAAGATAATCATTGTGTGATTCCATTCAAGGTCCACATACAAAAGACAGAGAAAGTAATGTACCTTTATTGATAGTCCTAGAAAGATTGGGTCCACTTGGGGAGGGATAGTGTCTGTTTAGGTTCCGCCAGAGTCTAACTCTGAGACAAGGATTCAGGAGCAAGCGCTTCATTTGGGAGTTGACCCCAGGGAGGTTTACTCAAGAGTGGGGAAGAGAGGCAAGGAAGGGGAAGAAGCCAATAAAAGATGTGTTATCAAAGCAGTTCCCACTCTTGGCAACTGGGGTTTGCTCTCAAAGGGAGACAGTTTAGAATGCACATCAGAGTTATTTTAACTGAGAGATGAAGAAACTAGAATATTTTCTAACCATCTGTCTTTACATGGTTGCTTGAGAGCTTCTGGGACATTAACTCTTGGGTAATTCTGGCTTGTCCTCTGTATGAATTCAGCATGTTATTACAATTAGACAAAAGTTTTCAGGCAAGGAGTCATAAGAGTTTGAAGTGAGCAGCTTTCTGTGGGTAGAAGTAAGTGCTGAGAAGACATGGTCAGGGAATGGATATGTCTGCCAGAGTGGTTTCCTTAAGCAAAATTGGGATGTTGTTACTAGAAGGTGGAAACTAAAGTCTGGGCAGGAGAAAATTGTAAATGTTCATTTCCCCACCAATGCAACCATCTCATTTTTCAGAAACAGTTGTCTGCAGGTCAAATTGCTATATATGTTGTATCAATTAGGTACTTTCAGCTACAAGTAGGAGCATATAAAATACAAGTGGCTAAAAGAACAGAGATTGTATCTGGCATGATAGGCTGCATTATGCTGCAGTAACAGCCTCCAACAGTGGCTTAACACAACAGAAGTTTATTGCTTACTCATGCAAAACCAGCTGAGGGTCCAGGCAACTGTCCACAGCACAGCAGCGGTTTTTTAGGCATTAGCTCATTATTCCAGGCTGCGTGGATCTTTGGAACCTCCACAAATGTACATGCTCCCATGATTACCACTGCAGGGAAGAGCACCAGGGATCAATCACTGAACACAAAATACAATACTCTGGTCACACATCATTTCAAGTCATAGATGTGTGAGCCATACTTTGGTGGCAGAGAAGTGCTGTGCTCCTGTGTGTCCAGAAGTAGAGAAGAACAAGACATTTGCAACCAGAGGTAATAGGTATTCCCAAGGGTTTATTTTTCTCTTCATTAGAAAATCTGGGGGTAGACAGTACCACGGTTGTTGCAGTGGCTTGGCAATTATTGAAGATTTAGGTGCTTCCTGTCTTTCCAATCTGCTGTCCCTGATTTGTCAGGGACATCTTTTTGTCACAAGATGACTAGAGCAGCTCCAACTGTCACATCCTCTCATGTCAGTATCCAAAAGCAGGAAGAGAAGGGTGGGGTCTCCTAGCTTCTTTATCAGATGGAGTGGGGCCTCTCTCTCCCAATTCCCCTCCCCTTCCAATCAGGGAAGAAAACTCTTTCATCACAACAGACTTTCCATTGTACCACACCAGTCAGAACTGGCATGGCACCTCTAGCTGCAGGTGAGCCTGACAAAGTAAGCATCTGACATTTTCAACCTGTCTCATGAGAGGCAGGCTCTGCCAGTGTAGAAAAGAAGGTAGGGCATGGCTCTTGGGTTCAACGTCAACAGGATAAGACACAAGGCAACAACATTCTCAATGTCCAAGAACAGCAGTATCAAATATTTGCCCCAGATCACCACACTGTTGAAACACAACTTCCTGAATTCCCACCATGTGGAGCCTGGAATTACAGTCACTGATGGCAGAGTTCAATTACGTCCTCTTTCTCCTGAGAAAATTGAGTATTTCCTGAGATCCAATATCAAGCAACCTCCTGGGAACAAGTCTATTTGGCTGATCAGATGAGAAATAATGGCTCTTGCTTGATAATTCAGAGCAATGTAAAAGAAGCTTCCTTTATACAGTTTTTTGGAACTCAAAATAGTAGACTACAAATGAGTAGGAAACTAGGGCTTGATTGCAAAAGTTTTCCCTCTGGAAAGACAAACCATAACTTGGCTTATTTTTCAAAGAACCAACTCTCTTACTCTAGGCAATTAAATGAATAGCACTAAGTAACCTGTTACTGTATATTTTAGAATCATACACATCTGGGACTTTAATAACAGTTAAAAAAGGAAAAGATGGTAGCAGAGACTCCTGTTTCAAAGGACAGTTTTCTATCAGCTTCCAGTTAACTTGCTTATGACAGCAAAAGAAAAAAAGGTGCAATGCCATTAAAAGCTATAACTTAAAAATGATTATAATAAGCTGGGAAGAAGTTCACTAAGTCTAAACCAAATGGAGCTGGACTGAGAGAAAAAAAATTTTTATTCAGTCTTTTATCCTGGAAACAAAGAGAGCATAAAAACAGTAGGAAGATGCTTTGTATCCCCTCTGTTGTCATCGGGGAGCCAGTCTACATCAACCAAAAAAGAGACGCTCGCTTCTTTAAGAAGGCCAGAAGAATTCTTCCCCAATCCCTACTTCTCCTAGATAATTTCAGAGGTCTCACCCCTGCCCCCATCCCCTACACTGAGAATATAGCACAGAATTGTGAAAGCTACATTTCCCAGAATGCAACACACCGCTGGGATTTCACAGGCCAAGCACTGTGAGAAAGGGGCTGGGTAGAAAGAACCCAGGTGGCAGTGTGTTGCTGGGACTGTAAAATTCCCCACGGTCCCCTGCCCTGGGTGTCACGAACATGCGGGGTCTAAGACAACACATATATGAGGTCAGTGGGGCTTTTGGGACTCCTCAACATATGGGAGACTCCCCTTTCCTTCCCTCAGTACGTTTTTGGCTGTGCATGTGGGATCTTATTTCCCCAACCAGGGAGCAAACCCCCGTTCCCTGCATTGGAAGTGAAATCTGTCTTTTCAGCCAGGGACCCCAAAACACAGAGAAAATAGGTGAGGAGCCCCTGGTGGAGAGATAGATGGATACTCACCCTGGGTAAAACATTGCAACTGGTAGACCAGGCTCCTGGTCATGCTTACGTTGTCAGTCTACACCCAGTCAATGGCATTACAATCGTAAGCAAACTACCTCAAGAAGAAATCACTTTCCTGGACTGCTTCTAACTCAGAATTTGATAAGGGGCATGTCTACTTGTCATCCGCAAAGAAGTGTAGGAATACTGCTCTGTCTTGTTCTGTTAGCTATATGTTCTCTACCCCTCAGTGCCTGCCATGACTAGAAGGTAGGTGATAGGATTTCTCCCATTCTCCTCTTGTCTCCTTTGTGTTCTTTGGAGGTAAATGGGCACGTGGGGTGGGAGAGAGACAAGTAAACATCCTTTCAGATATGGCTATCTTTATTTTTCTTTTCTGGTCTTAAGTAACTGTTGATAGTAACAACAATAGAAAGATGTAAGCTCATATATTTTAAAACTCTGGAAGGATAGAAATTGGTTGTATAAAACTTCCAGACTTATATAAGGAAAAAATGGAGGAAAGAAAATATAACAAATTACCAAACAAAACAAAAGCATGAAAGAAAAATATCAAGGGAAATTAAGATCGCAGAAGTAAGTCTGAAGTAGTTCAGTATTCATAATAAATGTGAGTGACTGAGGCCAGATTAAAGTCTAAGAGTGGTGTGTACATGAGTCATTTCATCTTAGACTTAGAAAGACTGAAAACTAAAGAATGAAAAATGTATCCCAGGCAAATAGTGGTTAAGGGCATGTTCCCTCTCCCCGTCTCTTGCCGCTGATTGTAGGGGACCCAGCAGAAAACTCCAGAGATACCCTAAGAAATGCCAGAGCCATCAGGGGTTGTAACCTGGGATTTGTGAACTTGGATGGAAAAAAAATTTCATCTTTATTTTCACTAATCTCTAACAGATATTTAATATTACTTTCAATCCTTATAGGCAACAAACCATAGTAACTAGAAATAA
Organism: Delphinapterus leucas; assembly: GCF_059928025.1. NCBI lineage: Eukaryota > Metazoa > Chordata > Mammalia > Artiodactyla > Monodontidae > Delphinapterus > Delphinapterus leucas. The sequence goes on from NC_143132.1 coordinate 108,930,784, forward strand.
TTTTGAATCCCTTGTAATTCAGATGTATACCATCACCCCATTCTCCTCAGCCAGAAATCTTCAGGAGTGTAATAGACAGAAAAAGAAAACAAAACAAATAAGCAAGCAAAGAAACAAAAAACCCTTCTTCACAGGAACAACAATCAGATAGCAAATAAAAGGGAAAAAATGATTCCATTCCAAATCACAAATAAAAATATAAAATGCTTATTCAACAAGTCCTCTGTAAGAAAGCTGAAACATTTTACTGAAGGGCATAAAAGACTTGATTAGAAAGAGCTGTTGAAGGGAAGGCTTAATTTTGTGAAACTGTCAATCCCCTTCCTATTATGTAAATTCAGAATATAATGTAATCCCAATCACATAACAGTGAGATTAAAAGAAAATAGAAATGACAAAAATTGCAGAATGACCTTAAGGAAGAATCTGCATACAGGAGTTTTTTTGTTTTTAGTAAAGAAGAGTGACGAAGAGGGTCAAAGCTATGTGGAAAGTATGACTTATTTAGTAAATCATGGAGAAATTGGTCAACTTGCTTTGTGGGGTGGGGCACAGAGGAACATGTAGCTTCCAACTTACATTTTAAATCTAAATAAATTCCTGGTGGATTAAAGGTATAAATATAGAAAACAAAACCATGAAAGTTGCAGAACAAAACATAGGTGAGTATTTATAAAGATTCAAGGTAGAGAGTCAGTGCTCAGACAGACACCAAAGGTAGAGACAGTAAGGTACAATATATAGATTTGATGTCATGAAAATGGAAATCTTCAGGACATTAAAAACACTTTAAAAATATAAAGACAAGTGATAAAGTGAGAGAAAAGGAAACAATTTTAGTAACATTTATGAAAGACAGAGGATTACTATCTTTAATACATACAGAGTCCTTACATGCCAATGAGAACAAGGTGAATACCCCTAAATGAGTAACTTGTAAAGGAAATAGTCATTGAATTGGCCACACATTTTTCAACCTACAGTCAAAGAAATTCAAAACAAAACAATGAGCTACATGCAGCTCAATAACAAAAAAACAAACAACCCAATCCAAAAATGGGCAGAAGACATAAATAGACATTTCTCCACAGAAGATATACAGACTGCCAACAAACACATGAAAGAATGTTCAACATCATTAATCATTAGAGAAATGCAAACCAAAACTACAATGAGATATCATCTCACACCAGTCAGAATGGCCATCATCAAAAAATCTAGAAACAATAAATGCTGGAGAGGGTGTGGAGAAAAGGGAACACTCTTGCACTGTTGGTGGGAATGTAAGTTGATACAGCCACTGTGGAGAACAGCATGGAGGTTCCTTAAAAAACTACAAATAGAACTACCATATGACCCAGCAATCCCACTACTGGGCATATACCCTGAGAAAACCATAATTCAAAAAGAGTCATGTACCAAAATGTTCATTGCAGCTCTATTTACAATAGCCCAGATATGGAAACAACCTAAGTGTCCATCATCAGATGAATGGATAAAGAAGCTGTGGCACATATATAGAATGGAATATTACTCAGCCATAAAAAGAAATGAAATTCAGCTATTTGTAATGAGGTGGATAGACCTAGAGTCTGTCATACAGAGTGAAGTAAGTCAGAAAGAGAAAGACAAATACTGTATGCTAACACATATATATGGAATTTAAGAAAAACAAAATGTCATGAAGAACCTAGGGGTAAGACAGGAATAAAGACAGAGACCTACTAGAGAATGGACTTGAGGATATGGGGAGGGGGAAGGGTGAGCTGTGACAAAGCGAGAGAGAGGCATGGACATGAAGAGATATGGGAACATATGTATATGTATAACTGCTTCACTTTGTTATAAAGCAGAAACTAACACACCATTGTAAAGCAATTATACTCCAATAAAGATAAAAAAATAAATAAAAAAACCAAACAAACAGAAAAAACAATGAGCTATGTTTTCCTTACTATGTTGTCAAAGAAGGTCTTTATTTTTAAGATCATAGCCATTATGGGGGAAAGAAGATTTTCATTTAATGCTGGTAGATATACAAATTAACCTTTGTGGAGAGCAATTTAAAAAATTTGTCCAAAATTATTAATGGTAAGAAAAAATATTCAGATCACTTAGCTAAGTTAAGAAAAAGTCATTTATAAAATTATTTACACAGTAAGAATATTTTTATATTTGAATTCTATATTCACTTACATGTAATTGAATATAGAACCTTTTACAATTAACACAAATTAGTCTTTAATGAGAAAACAATTTAATAGATAGTAATTCTTTCTATAATTATAAACTGCTGTATTTAATTTTGTCTTCTCTCCATGAAAATTTTAAATATCACTGAATTTCCATTAGAGTATTACTGATTTAAATCCTGTACATAAATTTCTTTTATTTGCAGACCATCACATAAAATGTATAAGGGGAGATGATTTACTGCAATCTAATGAATACTCTCTATCCTCATACCATTAAGCATTTACCAAGAGGAAAAAAAAAAAGGAGGAGGAGAAAAGATATATTTCATACTGTATATATTTTTTATAAAATAAATTGTTTAGATAATTTAAGGGTTGTTAAACTAATTGGAACATGTCTCCAAAGTCATGTGCATTATAGTGTGGTATTAAGTTATATGCAATTGTGGAAGAACAATGATCCCTTTTTTTTTGCAGCTTGAAAGAATGCAACTCCCCATTTTGTCTATTCCATTCCATTTCTCTTGTTTTGGTGTTCCCCCTCATGCCTTCGTTAAGAATGAATTCTAGGTCAAGTTAACCTGAATGTATTGGGGATTCTCTGTTCTGTTCTATTATCTTGCCTTACAAGATAAAGGAATGAGAGAAAGCATTAAGTTAGCTTATGTGCAGCACATACCATTTGGAGATAGCAGATTGAATCTGTATGAAGTAGTAACTGTTGACTGCAAATATGTGCGGGTCCCTAGTATTGCTAATTGCTGTTTACTAAGAATTACTAAGCTGATGGGCCAATGAGAAATAACCCTCATTTTTATGACTTAGAAGGAAGCAAGTCAATGGGGAAGTAAGCTGTTTTTCATGTGGCAATCCCAGGGGCTATGGCTTTTGATGGTTAATTTTATGTGTCAGCTTGACTAGGCCACGGGGTGCCCAGATATCTGGTTAAACATAATTTCTGGGTGCATCTATGAGGGCGTTTCTGGAATAGATTCACATTTGAATTGGACTAAGTGAAGCAGATAGCCTTCCCCAGTGTGGGTGTGTATCATCCAGTCGGTTGAGGGCCTGAATAGAACAGAGGTAGAGGAAGGTTGAATTTGCTCTCTGCCTCTCTTCTTGTGCTGGGGCATCAATCTTCTACTGCCCTCAGCACTCCTAGTTCGCACTCAGAGTGGAATCTATACCATCAGCCCTCCAGCTCTCAGGCCTTTAAACTACACCACCAGTTTTCCTGGGTCTCTAGCTTGCAGATGGCAGATCATGGGAATTCTCATGAATTCTTATAATCATGTGAGCCGATTACATTATAATAAACCTTCTTCTATATGTATCTCCTACTGGTTCTGGTCCTCAGGAGAACTCTGACCAGTACATGAATCAATGAGAAACAATCCCCAATTTCCAATAATTGACTTGAGGAAAAACACTGGAAGAGGACAGAACCCAAACTAACCTGCTCATTTAGGAAATGCTCCAAGATCTGAAGTGGAAACCCAGAACAATCTGAGCCATGATCATAAAGGAGGTATCCTATTATTGCTGGCGATTCCATCTGAAACTGGGTCTACCCACCAAGTCACAAATCTAGATAATGAAATTGCTTATACAACTTCTAAATATTGATGTATCATCCATAATTTTCCAGAAGAAACTGACGTGCAAATTAGTTCACAAATTCCAAACTATGGAGATGCTAATAATTGTTCCATTGGGCCAACCCAAGGAATACAGGAGACGCTGGCCAGGGTTGGGGAACCCAGAGGTAGAGATGTAAGAGATAGAAACAAGGGCTACTCTTTTAGGAACCAGGTAAGCTGGACTGTCAGTTTCTCAGGCTTGTACCTGACATGCCTGGCACAGTTGTGCCTGCTGTGAGTTCTAAAGGGTGAACCCCCTTTGTTTAACCCCCTCAAATGTTCAGACTGAATAGTGTTGAGAGTAGATGAATAGGCTGGGAGATCACCTAGGACACATTTTTGAAAATAGATACTAAGTCCAATAAGGTTAGTGTAGAAGGATATTAACTGTACTCCAAAGTGGTATTGGACATTGATAAACTGTCTCAGTTATTCAGTATGACACAGTGTCCTGGATATTCCCCTCTTCCCCCCAACCCCCAAGTTTCACCATAGAATTGGCCTGATTCAAGTACTTGAGGCTCAGATGACCTCACCCTTCCAGGAAACTTTGAGTCGCTAAGTGCTTCAGGGTTTTCACCTAAATATAAAAGAAGAAAATTAAGCTTATGTTTCCCAGTATTGATTCTTCTCATTGTGTTTTTTATTTGATGGAATCTCCAGAATTCTTTTGGGGTTTGTATGGGAATATAAGAGTATTTAAACCTTTATGAAAAGATGGTATCATCCTAAGATGGGACTTTTAGGGGAAAATTGGGATTTACGTTTTATCAACACTTGAAAGCTGATGGGCGTTCCCTGGTGGTCCAGTGGTTGGGATTCAGCGCTTTCACTGCCTAGGCCCGGGTTCAATCCCTGGTCAGGGAAATAAGATCCCAAAAGCCAACTTGAAAGCTGAAAGCAAAATGTGATTTTAATTTCTGAAATAGATTCTGGGCTTAGGGAGCAGGTGTGATTCTGAAATTTCAACTCTGTGTAAAACCAATATGCCTTCTAAAAACCTTATTGCCTGTCTGACTTAATTTGTCTTTTGATGCCATTTGTTCAAAGGACAATGGAAGAAGGTTTTTTTTTATTGTTTTGAAGAGCGCGCTTCTAAAGTAGGTGAAAATTTTCAAATTTCATTGAGCTTAGCTGAAATGGGTAAATATGTGAATGATAATTTCTTGGTCTTGCTTGAGTACAGAAGCAAGTAGGTAACTGCTCAGGCAGCAAAACACAGAAAATTGGCAAGTGGACAACTAATTTTCTATGCGATCTTATTCACTCTGGCAACTTGTTCAGCACATATTGTTAATTCATTAAAGTTAATAAATTTCAAAAGTATTTTCATAATTGTATACAATATTATGAACAAAATTAATTTAAAACACCAAGAGCATTTAAAAAAAACCATTTAAAAGTTGAGCTTTAAGGTGCTAGAAAGGGTTCACGTTAAAGATAGAATCTTGGAATAAAGAAATGTTTATAGTTTCTATGTAATTGGAGAGATCTATGAATCAGTGGGTGGGAATACAGTTTTCTTGCTGTTGATTGAGCAACAAGATAAGAACTTGACAGAGTTCTTTTCTAATTGCCACTAGAGTCTGTCTTGTACCAGAGTGATGCTTTATTCCGAGCATTCTTGAACAGAGTCTATGAATGGGCAGTGTTGTGGGTTGAATTGTGTGACCCCCTTCTCCCCAGAAAGATATCTAGGGCATTTAAAGAGGTCATCAAATTAAAATGAGGTCATGGTGAGTCCTAGTGCATACGACTAGTGTCTTTACAAGAAGGGGAAATTTGCACCCAGAGATAGACATCTACAGGCCAAGGAGCGAGGCCTGGAACACAACCTTCCATCACAGTCCTCAGAAGGAACCAACGCTGTTGACACTTTGATTTTGGATTTCTAGCCTCCAGAGCTCTGAGATGATACATTTCCATTGTTTAAGCCACCCAGTTTGTGGTGCTTGTCACAGCAGCCCTAGCAAACTAATACAGTGGCTGGCATACGAGATTGTATACAAGGTTGTGCATGTTTGTGAGTGGAAGGACATCTCTTTTCCCTTCCTCTTCCTAGCATAGGACATATAAAGTGCTAGGATAATGGAAGGAGACATTCTTTAAGAAAGTATAATATTAAACAAATGGGCAAAAAAGGATCAATATACTGTGCTGCAGATTCTGAATGGCTTAGACTGTCGGGAAAGGGCTGCTGTTTTCAGTTTTATGTTGGAGAAGTGGTTGTATCAGAGACTCCTGACTGAGGAAGACAAGATAAGCCCTCAGAGATGCCCACACTCTGTGGTGAATTTTTATCAGGCCAGACTCCTCACCACTGCTGCTGTGGGAAAGGGGTTGGCAAAATGCTCAGTGAGAAGCCTCAGAGCTATGGGTGGTGGAAGAAGGGGGAAATTGAGCCCAGCAGCAGGGAAGGTTACCCAACTTTTCCAGGACTAGGAAGGCTCTGCTTCAGGAATGGAATGTCATTGAAAGTCTTTGAGTGCCCCATACGTGGGCTGGGGAAGCATTTGCAAATAGTGCCTTCTAGGCCCAGGGTGATGCGTGATGACTTAAGCCACTTGGGGAGGAATGAAGCACCACAGGTGCTTAGGACAGTTCTTCAGCCTCTGATGGTGGAGAATGGGGTGACAAAATGAGACCACTGGGTTTGCTACATTCAAGAAAATATTTTTCCCCAAAGGCAGCCCATCTAGAAATTATTTAATCAGCAAACCCCTAGAATTAATTCGCATTGACTTCTTTTTTGTTTGTTGGAGGGCCAGACATCTGAATCCTTGGCAATATATTGGTGGCAATGGATTGTTTACCCACTTTTTCCCCCAGGCACATACCATACAGGTTCAGAAAAAAATCTTAACAATTTAAAGATTTCTCTCTTGAGTGCATTCTGATCAAGGGAGAAATTTTTATTTTTATTTTTTTGCAGTACGCGGGCCTCTCACTGTTGTGGCCTCTCCCGTTGCGGAGCAAAGGCTCCGGACGTGCAGGCTCAGCGGCCATGGCTCACGGGCCCAGCCGCTCTGCGGCATGTGGGATCTTCCCAGACCAGGGCACAAACCTGTGTCCCCTGCATCGGCAGGCGGACTCTCAACCACTGCGCCACCAGGGAAGCCCCAAGGGAGAAATCTTGAGAGCTGTTTACCACTCAAAGTATTTCAATTGTTTGGGGTTAAAAAGTCTAGGACTGGGACCTCCCTGGCGGTCCAGTGGTTAAGACTTTGCCTTCCAATGCAGGGGGTGCGGGTTGGATTCCTGGTTGGGGAGCTAAGATCCCACATGTCTTGTGGCCAAAAAATCAAAAACATAAAACAGAAGCAATATTGTAACAAATTCAATAAAGATTTTAAAAATGGTCCACATCAAAAACATCTTAAAAAAAAGTCTGGAACTAGTCCACTGTTACCCACAGAGGCATCAACAACCCAGAATACTTAATAGATGGGTACTAAACCATATTTGAACTCACCATTCAATCTAATAAAAGGCCAGCTAGGGTACCATCAAGTTTATGAAGTTTGTTTCAAGGTTGCACCAAACCAGGGCTCAGAATGCTCTCCTATTCAGCTGGGAGCCAGTGGAGAGAGGATCTGCTGCTTTTCAGGACGCTGACCTTGTCTTCCATAAAGAGGTTAGTAGTTTCTACTACAGAGCCAAGAAGGGTCCCCTCTGACCTCCCTAGGGATAGGGAGAGATGTACTGTGGGAGGGTGACACTTGAGTTGTGGGCATAGGGCTCAGAATTTCTCCCCTCAGGTGCGTGGGGAGATTTCTACCATTCCTAAACAGGGAAGAAGTGCACCCCTTGTAAAGAACTTAATCTGAAGCCAGCAGTGTCCAGAAGGGAACTGAAAATGGTTCACTGGAAGCAGAGTGACCTAGGATATGTATGGGGGTGACAGAGGGAGTACCAGTGGTGGAGGGCTGTGCGTAAGCTGTTGGTTCTGGGAGACTAGCTACACGTCTAGAGACCAAATGATGTAGGCAAAGTATGTATGGAGTAACCTCAGTACCTTTTCACCCACAAGTGGGGTTGGGGAGGGATACTGACATTTGTGAGGACTGAGAAATTTCCATAGAGAGGGTACATAGCAGGATAGGTCTATTTTTTCCTTTTCTTGTTCTCGTTGGTGGAAAAACACATTGAAGGTGTCCACAGGATTTCTGAACATTGAAAGTGCTCATCACCAAGAAGCTATAGCATCTTCAATGAAAATAGCTATGCATGCCTCTTTCTCTCTGTCCCTAGTCTCCTCTCCCTCCCAGAATGCCCTACCCAAGAACCATCTAGATGGCATTTGGTGGGGTGAAGGGATGATTACCTGCACATAAAAAGAGACTATTCTAAAGGTGCAAAATTAAAGAGAAATCTTGTTCGTGTCCAAGGAGCCTTGGGGAAGATAAAGATGGAATAGGAGAGGAGTTTTCTCTGCTGTCTCTAAGGTGGTGGCTATGTGGGTGGGTGTCTTAAGGGTTAAGAACTAAGGTCCCACTCCAGTAAAAAGTCAAATAGGAGGAAATAAAATGTTTTATATATTCTTTGGGACTCTGTATGTCTGATGGGCTAACAGAAAGACAATTTAGATCTAGACTTTACTACCCCACTCTTTCCATGTGAAGCCAAAAATACTAAGGTTTCAGGAATATATGTGATTTTTTTTTTCCCTAGACAGAAGGCATAGAGCTTGGAAGACTGGATATAATGTAAGAACTATTACTTGAGTTATGGTGCTTTTATTATTCCTTGGCAGACTGTTATAGCTGGGAGACAGGGAGGATGAAGGTGTGATGACCACCATTGGATGTGAACTTATCCTCACAAAACTCCAGGAGGAAGATATTATTACCTTCATTTTCCAGATGAAGGACTTGAATTTCAACAAGGTTAAATGATCTAACCAAGGTCAAGAGTGGTTTGACCATGGTGAAGAGCTCGGGTTCAAATTTAGTTCTTCCCAACTCTGAAGCCCTGTCTAGGTTCTGTTCATTTTATCACAGTGTCTCTTAGAATGTGTATGAGTGTGTGCCTATAAAGAGTCCTTTTATTGAGTAGAATGGCCCTACTTATATGGCTAAAGACTAGATGTCTTTCTACTTTGGGTCTTCACCTTGGCAGCTTTAGGATAAATAGTTATGGCTGATGCCCACCTTTGCCTTGAGGACTCAAATGAGACTTAAAGCTGGGATTGTCTTGTTGAATTATTTTTTAACCACCTTTATCAAGTGAATCACTTTCAAAATGTGTTATTCCTCTGAATGTATTCATAGGCGGAACACTGAGTGAATTCAGTGGGAGACTAAAGGGATTTGGGGGCCTTTACCAGAAATGTTGATTTATATGCACATATTTTCCCAAGTGAGATTTGTAAATTATAATATTTTATTCAATTCCTTTCTTCTTAGTCATGCAAAATATTTGGAAAACAACTAATTTCATTGCATCAAAGAGCAAAGAAAGAGCTCTGGAGGTGTTAGTACCAGTTCTGTTGCAGTAAGGGTGGGGTGGGGGAGAATGAAATACTCTTTAGTGAAAATTGAAATCCAAATGGCTAAAGATGATGGAGTAGATATTGTGCCATTTGGCTTGTCTTGTTGACTGCACTTTTCAGAATCTCCGTAGTCAACAGCGGTAAACAAAACCTTTGAAAATGTTACTTTGCAGAGGTCTTACAATCACAGGAAAAGAAAAAACAAAACCAAGAGTAGCCATTCTTGCCTTTGATAAGGGGATCAGAGTTTCATTTGCTTGTCCATTTTATCCTGTGCCCATAAACATATTTAACAAGTGGATTCTCAGTAATTTTTCTTCTTTCTTAATGTAAATGCTGACCACTTATAGAGGTGGAGACGTTGGCATTCTTTTGGATTTGTAAGGGTCTCTGAATCAACTGTATCTTGCAAAGTTCTGCTTGGTTGTAACACTGCCGGACATGCACGAGGAAGCTTTCCTCATTTCTCAGTTAATGCTTAACATGCTTTATTCAGTGGCAGAAAGCAGAGTGCAGTAAATGATATCTGAGAGCTGTGCAACCCATAGAATTTTTTCTAAGAATTCTAAAACAAATTCTTTTATTTTAATATATAATCTGAGAAGATGATTAATATTAATATTCAAGGGGCTATGCAGCCCACTATCAAGAAACTCTGAGGGGAAGAGCTAGTGACAAGAGAATTGGACTATATTTACTCACATTTTTCTCTGTGCAACCATTTCTGCCCATTTCCCACCCCCCTGCCAACTCTACCTCTAGTTTTGAGGATAAAATCTATTTTCTCCTCAGAATCTAACGGTTTTTTCTAGGTTGGGTACTGCAGCTGGCAACGGCACCAGATGATGTGCAGGAGCCCTTGTTAGAGCAGTTGAAAGGACCAGAAAGTTTCTGCTCCTGGAATGTTTTCTAAAGGTTGCCAAGCTGTATATTTCCTTAGCATATGGCTTTCTTCTCTGGGGTCCCCAGGCCATTGGTTATGCTTGAAGGCATTTTAACTTGCATGATTTCACCTCACTTCCCCACTGCTGTTATAAAGTGTTTTCCCTGAGGGGGAGTAATTACTGAAATAAACATGGAACACTTCTGTAGCTGCCTCCTCATGTTTATTCACCTGAAATGAACCTAGTTCTATTCAGAATATCTATAACCAAAAAATGCAGGGTTTACATTTTCTCATGTCTCAGGTTTCTAAATGTTCATATATTGTAAATATTCCTCTTCCAGGAGAATTTAAATGATATTTAGGTGTGCCAGTGTTACATTTTTAAAAGCATAGAAGATTCTTGGTTTTTAGTTTCTTATAATAAACACTAAGGAGTGTTCCAAATTGAAGATGTCTGTTAATTCTCATGCAGTGCTCCATTTTTCTTCTTTTAGATCATATTAATCTTTTCTCACTATTACCAGAAAGAAACATGGTGTGATTTTTTTTGTTTGGTCTAAGTGTCCCTATTATAGCTCTAGAGTGTACTGGAAAAGATTTTAGCCCTCTGCCCATCTCCATCCAGATTTTCTGTTGGTTATAACAGAACCCCTGATGCTGATGGTGAATATCTAGTCCTGGTTTAGAAGAAAGCCCACAAGGGATTAAAAAGCATAGAGAACATTGAAGCCAAAATAATGAAGGAAAGAAAAATGTTAATGAATGACAGGTAGGAATAATAACCTATGTAATAAAAAGTAAGTGCCTTAGTCTATTAGAGCTGTTATAACAAAATACCATAGACTGGGTGGCTTATAAACAACAGAAATTTAATTCTTATAGTTCTGGAGACTGGAAAGTCCAAGATTAAGGAACCAGCATATTCATTGTCTGGCGAGGGCTTGTTTCCTAGTTCAGAGATATCTGTTTTCTCGCTGTAACTACAATGGCAGAAGGATGAGGGAGCTCTCCACAGTCTCTTTTATAAGGGCACTAATCCCATTCATTAGGTCATGATTATGACCTAATCACCTCCCAAAGGCCTCTCTTCCAAATACCTTCATGCTGGGGATTAGGTTTACAACATACAAATTTTGGGGAAACAAATATCCAGTTTTTTTCAGTAAGGAATTAAAATGAGGTGTATTTCTTCAGATCTTGAGTGTTGTCAAGATTGAACTTCTGAAAAAGAAGAAAAATTCCCTCACTTTAAAGACTTAATATAATGGGGATCTCTTCAGTATTAAATAAATTATCCCCTGCCAGAGTGAGGAGGCTCCAACACACATGCACACAAATACACACACACACAAACACACACACACACACACACACACACACACCAGGTTGCAAAGCGGTCTATAAAAAGTATCCAAAATGAAGTACATAGAGGAAACAAAATTGAAAATACAGAGACAAATGTTAGAAACATGTGGGACTCAGTGAAAAGGTTTAACATATATTCATTACAGTCTCAAAAGGAGAGGAGGAAGATATTGGGGCAGAAATATTTGAAGATATAATGGCTAAGAGTTTTACAAAATCAAAAATGTCACAAACTACAAATGAAAAAAAAATTTAAATCTCATTGTCACATAATATTGTTGAGATTCAAAGACAAAAAGAACATCTTAAAAACAGAGAACAAAGACACATTCCTTTCAAAGGATCACCAGTAGGACTGACAGCAGATTTTTCAACCCAAACAATAAAAGCCAGGGAACAATTGAATGACAATTTTAAAGTGCTCAACAAAATAATTTTCCCCACCTAAATTTCTATATATAACCAGAGAAGATGAAGATGAAATAAAAATTTTTTTTAGACAAACAAGACTCAGGAAAATTCACTGCCAGGAAACTGAACACCTACTATATGCCAAGAATTATGCTAGGCACTATTTGTAAATTATTTTTCTTAATTCCCATGACAAATCAATGAAGCAGAACTATACTTATTTTATGTATGAGAAAGCTGTGACTTATGCAATTTAAAGTCAAACAGCAATTAAGTTGCAGAGCTAGGTCTCAAGCCCTGACCTCAGAATCCATATTTTTAATTATGTCACTGTAATTGTGTCCAGGATATGATGGATCAGACAGTTGGTATAAACACATTGCTTGGGCCTCTGAGTGCCTTGAATCTCTCAGAACTTTGGGTTTGTCTTAAAGATTTTTGTTTTGACCTAATTAGGTTAAGAGGATGTAGAGCCCTATCACAGATACATCACTAAACCTGATTTCTTTAGTCATTCATTCTTCTACTATATTTTGAAGGCCCATTCTATGCTAGATGGTTTGCTAGACAAAAGTATTATATTTTTATAAGCATAATTGTATAAGCGTAAACATATTTCCTGTCCTTAAGAAGTACTTGGAAGAGACACTGGTGGGGGACAAACATACAAACATAAATTACAACAATACCATAAATATTAGAATAATAACTATGTTGATAGCTGGCATTATTGGGCATTTATCAAAATCAAGGCATTGGTTTTTTTCTCCCCAGCTTTATTAAGGTACAACTGCTATCCAAAAAGAAAAAAACCCTACACATAATTAACGTATAAAATTTGGTGAGTTTGGACATATGTATGCATTTATGTTACAGTCAAGATAATAAATGTGACATCACTTCCAAGAGTTTCCTGTCTCCCCTTTTTCTCAGTGAGAAAAGGTAACATGAAATTCACCCTCTTAACAAAAATTTTGGTACATGATAGCTATTGTTAAATATAGGCACTATGTTGTACAGCAGATCTATGAAATTTACTCATCTTGTAAAACTCTAACTTTATAACCATTGCATAATAACTCCCCATATCTCCCTCCCCTGCATCTCCTGGAAACCACTATTCTGTTCTCTACTTCTATACTTTTGACTATTTTAGATACCTCATATAAGAAGAATCATGTAATATTCATTCTTCTGTGACTAACTTATTTCACTTAGCATAATATCTTCTAGGTCCATCTGTATTGTTGCAAATGGTAGGATTTCTTTCTTTTTAAAGGCTGAATGCTATTCCATTTTATGTATACACCACATTTTCTTTATCAGTTTATCTGTCAGTGAACATTTGGTTTGTTTCTGTATCTTGACTGTTGTGAATAATGCTGCAGTGAACATGGGAGTGCAGATATCTCCTCGAGATCCTGGTTTCAATTCTTTTGGATATATACTCAGAAATGGGATTGCTTGATCATATGGTAGTTATTTATTTAAGTTTTTGAGGAACCTCAGTACTTTTTTCCATAGTACCTGTACCAATTTACATTCTCACCAGTGGTGTACCAGAGTTTCCTATCTTCACAGCCTTGCCAACACTTATCTTTTGTTTTCATCTTTGTTTTTAATAACCATCCTAACAGGTATGAAGAGATATCTCCTGGTTTTTATTTGCGTTTCCCTGATGATTAGTAATGTTGAGTACCTTTTCATGTATCTGTTGGCCTCTTGTATCTCTTTTTTGGAGAAATGTCTACTCAAGTCCTTTGCCCATTTTTAAATTAGTTTTTGTTTGTTTTTTGCTGCTGATTGTCAGAGTTCCTTATATATTTTGGGAGTTGAACCCTTCTCATATATAAAGTTTGCAAATAGTTTCTCCCATTCTTTAGGTTGCCTTTTCATCTTGTTGATGGTTTCCTTTGCTGTGAAGAAGCTTTTTAGTTTGATGTAGTTCTACTTGTCTATTTTTACTTCTGATGCTTGTGCTTTTGGTGTCATATCCAAGAAATCATTGCTGAGACCAATGTCAAGATTTTTCCCTATGTTTTCTTCTAGGGGTTTTACAGTCTCAGATCTTATGTTTAAGTCTTCAACTCATTTTGAGTTAATTCTCATGTATGGTGTAAGATAAGGGTCCAATTTCAGTCTTTTAGATGTGGATATCCAGTTTCTATAAAAACATTTATTCAAGAGACTATCCTTTCCCCCATTGTGTATTCTTGTCACCCTTGTCAAAAATCAGTTGACCATATATGCATTGATTTATTTCTGGGCTCTCTATTCCATTCCATTTGTCTATGTGTCTGTTTTGTGCCAGTGTTTTTGTGCTGTCTTGATTACTGTAGCTTTGTAACATATTTTGAAATCAGGAAGGGTGATGCCTCCAGATTTGTTCTTTTTACTCAAGATTGCTTTGGCTGGTTGGGGTCTTTTGCAGTTACATATGAGTTTTAGGATTTTTTTTTTCTATTTCTAGAAAAAAGACTTTGTGATTTTTTTTTAAAGAATTGTACTGAATCTGTAGATCACCTTTGGATAGTATGGACATTTTAACAATATTAATTCTTCCAAACTATGAACATGAGATATCATTCCATTTATTTGTGTTTGCTTTAATTTCTTTCATCGGGTTTTACAGATAAGAAAACTCAGACTGAGAGAGTCTAATTTCTTTTTCTTTTTTTCTCAAAGTTACAAACGAATAAATGGAAAAACCAGAGTTCAAATCTTGGTCTTCAGATATTTTAGCCACTATGCATACCTTTCCATGAGAGCAGAAAGGAGGAGTACCCATCTCAGAGAAAGAGGGAGAGAAGCTTAGAGGCTATATCTAAAGTAAATATTACGGGGTTATCCAGGAGTAAAAGGAGAGGAACAAAGAAGTATTTGTAAAGTTCTGCATTATCTGTGCAAGGAAGTTGGAAAATCCAATAAATTAGGGGAAATGTTTTGGAGAATCCATGTCTCTTAGGGTAGGCAAATTTACCATTCTCCTACCCAATGTTGGGATTATAATTATTAAGAAAATAAGATTTAGGCTCTGACCATTCCTAGGGAACTGAGTCAAGGTCCTGAGATGTTTAGGGAGATCAAAGAAATATTTGAGGTTTTTCTCACTGGACTTCTTCCATATACAGCGAAATTGAGGCAGACAGTTCCACATCTAAATGCTTGATATTATGAAGAAAAAAGTCTTATTCTGGCAAGGTGGAAAGAGATGTAAACAGGGAGGAGTTGAAAATGCAAAATAGAGAAATGAAAATTTTGACTTTTCACTGTGGTATGCTTGGTTTTTACCTTTGAGTAGTCACATTTCATTTTGAAACCTCATATGACTGCTAGTCTGAAAGGATGAAATGATGTGGGTCACCTCACCTTGGAGGAATAAGATGAATCACTTCAACTTTGCAAAGCACATACTTATTATTTTTTTTCTTTAAAGGTGAATTCTTGACAAAAGCAAGGAAATACCATTAGAATATTTAATTTTTCTCTGACAATGTCAGTCATTAGTATTCTTTGAATGAATTGTCCTTTAGTTTTATTTTGAATGGGATGAGATGATTTATCTAAGAACTTAAATTGAAGAAGGCATGGAAATAGGGAGAGAGGGGGAGAGAGAGAGAAGGGCTTTCTGGAACAAAAATTCACCCTTTCTCCTCTTCAGCTACCTTTTAACATTTCAGAAGAGAAGCTCCTGGGGAAGGACTGTGGTGAGTTCATACGAAGGTAAGCTGTAGTCTTGAAAACTCCTTTGTTGGTCAGTGAGACATACAGTCTCTTCCCATCTCTTGAAAGCCACAGTGTGCCACTTGATAGACATTAGGTAAGTGGAAGGAATTTTTGATTAAGGAATAATTAAAAACATCTTCAGTATGTTCACATCCCAATTCCAGCAATATCTAAGAATGGACTTGTAGTTGAGAATACTTTTGTTAACTAGTGTTTCTAGCTTAGCTCACCAACTCTGCTGCTACTGTTGCTTCTTGTGCTGGAAATTCCTTGAACTAGTCCATGAAATGGTTAGCTGAGTTAACTTGTACTGAATGAGCAGATCTTGGAGATAGCTTGGAATATATTGATACATAATATGGTATAGTATAGTGCACAGAACAGGACACTAGGTGTCTTAAGATCTGAAATCAGGTTTTGGTTAGAGTCCTTACCAAGTGGCTGAGAACTCTTGGAGTCTCTTCTGCATCTGAAAATTGGAATACTAGATCTACTCTTCTTATTTAGCACAGGGAGCTATGGTAATGGTCAGCTGAAAACGTTATGTGTGAAATAGATTTGAAAAGTACAGAGAACCCCACAGTATAACAGAAGGCCATTAGCAAGGAGCAAGTTGTTTCTTTGGAAGGCTGGGTGCCTGTGTCAGCCTGTGGAAAGAGTTAATAGAATAGCTCCTCATCCTGGTGAGGTATGCTATGAAGACTGAGTTTATTGCCAAGTACCATAGAAGTTTGCCTGCAGACTGTGCCAGAAAGGGGTATAACTATAAAGTATAGCTTGTGGGAGGTGACCCGAGGAGAACAAAATCCAGACTAGGTACAGTGCATCTCGACCCTGCCTCAAGAGACAAAGCTGGACCCCAGCGGAAGGTCTGGAAATCATCCAACAAGGGAGCTATCTGAGGTCTGGAGAGGTTTCCAATGAAAAAGACCTGTATCTTTATCCCTGTCAGCTGTACTACAGGTGTCATCAGTGACTCACGATGTGGTGGAGGGGCAGAAGGGAAGAGAGTTTGTCACTTTGACAAACACCACACATGGGGTTGAGGACTACAATCTGCTGCCTTTCATTATTTTTTCAACAAGCATTCATTGAATATCTGCTCCGTCCCAGGAGATCAAAAATTTGGAAGATACAGATATGATTGGGCTATAGTTCCTGCCATTAGGCTGCTTACCAGGTAGGGAGAGAGGCATGAAAAAAAAACCTATCAGTACAGTGGAGTGATGCTGTAGAAGCAACAGCAAGGAAGTGATTTCTTCTGCCCAGGACAGGGGTCAGGAAAGACTTCACAGAGTTCACCGAGCTGGGTCTTGAAGAATTAGTATTGACTATCCAAAATGACAAGAAGGGAAAAGTCTTTCTAGGGGTGAATAAGTATGATGTGATTGTTGGAAGCACAGTGTGTGGTGATGGGAGTGGAGGATAGTGATGAGAGATGATGTTAGAAGTATAGGAAGATGCCAGATCATGAAGAGCCTTTTCTATACCAATATACCAATGAATATACTAATGTATTATATAATATACCAATATATACCAATGAATACACTAAGGATCCCCAACTATAATCTGGGTTCCCAATCTATAATATTCCCCAAGACCCATGAGGATAACTTGCTCTGTCAGTAGAGTTGAACCCAGCAGTCATTCTCAAGGTGAGGGGTAAAGAAAGATTCAGATGTTTTAACCCCCCCCCAGGGCATGTATCAGAAAGAATGAGTCAGCTTGAAAAAATCATCAATTCTCAATGGCCCCTAAGGGAAGTGACAGGACCAGATTTGGGGTGAGGAGAAGAGTGGGTAGGGTTGGAAGCGCAGATCTGTCCATTCATAGTTTGGGCTGCGGCCTCGCTCTGATTCCCAGGGGCAGATACACCTGGGGTGTGGAGACAGCACTCACTGAAGGCTGGGGTAACACTGGCTTGAAGTAGAGCATACTGGGCAGATTATTCTCACTGGAATGATTCTAAGTATATTCCTTAAGATTGCCCTTTAGAGATGCCTAAAGAATTGCAGAAAGCTTTTATAACTTTTCATCTACTGGAGTGAGCCTGCATCCTTTGACTTTCTCCCTAAAGAACTGGAACAGGATGAAGAATGTACACCATTAGCTGGAAATCTAACATATGGCAGGTATCTCATATATTTAACTATCTTCTCCCTTCTTTTACCATTTTAGATGCCATTAATTTCATTACTGCAATTATTAACTTAAAACTACCTAGTATGGGCCTCCCTGGTGGTGCAGTGGTTGAGAGTCCGCCTGCCGATGCAGGGGACACGGGTTCGTGCTCCGGTCCAGGAAGATCCCACATGCCGCGGAGCGGCTAGGCCCGTGATCCATGGGTGTTGAGCCTGAGCGTCCGGAGCCTGTGCTCCGCAATGGGAGAGGCCACAACAATGAGAGGCCCACATACCTCAAAAAAAAAAAAACAAAAAAAAACTACCTACTATACCCCAAACAGCACACCACATTCTCTTCCATATGTATTAATTGTTGCAGTTGTATTATTATTACTTCTAGTACTTAAAGCCATAACTATTATACTGTTAATAGGCCTTCTTTGATCAAGTGGGATGTGAAGACCCAACTTCACATCAATATTTATTATGATTCTTTGAACTTCCTGAAGGATTTATTCTAATTTTATCTGGATTCAGAATAATTTCACTTATTATTTATGCAGGAAGCCAAATGAATCCTTTGGTTATATAGAAATAATATGTGCAAAACCATCAGTTAGATTTTTAGGATACATTGTGAGTACATCATATATTTATCACAGAAATAGTTCTAGACGCAAAGCATATCTCACATCTGCTACAATAATTTTTGCTTGCCCAACAAGAGTAAAAGTCTTCAGTTGGCTAGCTGCTTTACATAGAAGAAATATTAAGTGATGGCCAGATATACTATAAGTTTTAGACTTTATTTTCTTATTCACTATTGGTGGAAGCCATGGTTAGTTTTTTGTGTCAACTTGGATAGGTTGTAGTACCAGTTATTCAATCAAACACTAATCTAGGTGTTGCTGTGAAGGAATTTTGTAGATATGGTTAACATCTACAATCAGTTGACTTTAAGTAAAGGAGATTACCCTTGATAATGTGGCTGGCCTTATCTAATCAGTTGGAAGGCCCTAAGAGCAAAAACTGAGGTTTCCTATAGAAGAAGAAATTTTCTCTCAATATTGCAGAATTAACTCCTGCCTGAGTTTCTAGCCTGTTGGCCTGCCCTACAAATTTCAGTTTTGCCAGTGCTCACAAACAGGTGATCTAGTTCCTTAGTCTCTTTATATGTATATATAAACATATTGATTTTGTTTGTCTGAAGAACCCTGAATATATATGCATGTATAGCATATCTATAATTATATATTATATATTGAATATATATATTCTATTTATAGATATAGAATAGAAAGATAGATGATAGGTGAGTAGATAATCTCCAATCATCTATCTATCTATCTATCTATCTATCTATCTATCTATATACATACATATATATGTAAAGTGGAGGGAGAGAAAGGGAGAGGAATAGAGAAAGAGAGATTGATTATAAGGAATTGGCTTACACAATTGTGAAGACTGACAAGTCCAAAATCTAAAGGCTGACAGTCTGGAGACTGAGGGAAGAATTGATGCTGCAGCCTGAGTCCAAAGGCAGTCAGCTGGAGAAACTCCCTCTTCCTTGAGGAAATCAGTCTTTTTTCTTAAGGTCTTAAGGTCTTCAACTGATTGGATGAGACCCACCCACATTGTGGAGAGCAAGCTGCTTTACTCAAAGTCTGCTGATTTAAATGTTAATCTCATCTGAAAAATAGCTTCACAGCAACATCCAGTTGTGTTTGATCAAACATCTGGGTACTATTGTCTAGCCAAGTTGAGACACAAAATTGACCATCACAAGGATATATATTATGTTTTTGCCCATTTCCACTATGTCCTTCTATATAAAAAGCAGGTGGCTTTGTATACTGATTCCCATTATTTTCAGGGTATAGGCCATGAGCCAAAAGCCCACCTTACAGTGATATTACTAGGTGTTAATTTAACTCTCGCTCTCAAAATATTCTTAGTTTCTCTGGTATACTACAGAAATACTCAGACTATTTAGATTCTACATGTTTATACAGCATAAACACTGTCTCATTCATAGAGTCATTTACTTCGCTAAAAACAGTGATACTAATAATATTTATAACTAGAGAAGCATTTGCTTCAAAAGAAGAAGTATGCCCTCCATCATACCAGACATTTGAAGAACCAACTTATACAAAAGTTAAATACTCTGGGCTTCCCTGGTGGCGCAGTGGTTGAGAGTCTGCCTGCCAAAGCAGGGGACACGGGTTCATGCTCCGGTCCGGGAAGATCCCACATGCTGCAGAGCGGCTGGGCCCGTGAGCCATGGCCGCTGAGCCTGGGTGTCTGGAGCCTGTGCTCCACAACAGGAGAGGCCACAACAGTGAGAGGCCCACATACTATAAAAAAAAAAAAAAAAAAAAAAAAAAAAGTTAAATACTCAAAACACTTGAAACATCAAGCCCCTTGAGAACCAAATTCCTCAAAATTAGTTTCAATCTTGTATAGCTCCTATTACCTATTAAAAATCTCAGGATTGATTTGATAATTCTATTTCAACACATCAACTCCATTAATACTAGGATTATTAACCAATACATTGACAATGTACTGATGACGATGAGACATTGTATAGGAGTATATTTTCCACAGTTGTCACACATCGGTGTATAAAACAACTTTGATGTGGAAAAATACTCTTTATTCTATCAGGAGCATGTTTCTTTGCCGGATTTTTCTGAGTTTTCTATCACTCAAACATAAGACCTATGCTAGAACTTGGCAGTTGCTGACCAACAAGAGGTATTTACCTATTACATCCACTAGAAGTGCCATTATTTAACACTTCAATCCTTCCAACTTCTGGCATTTTTACTATCTCAGTTCACCACTGTCTAATAGAAGGAAATCACAAACAAATATTGCAACCAATGTTCATCACCATTGCTCTAAGAGTTTACATAGTTATAAACTTCACAGTATTATGAAAGAGAGTCACTATTTCTGACAGCATTGTTGAGAGAAATAGGATGTCATGGATCGCATATAATTATTGATACAGAACTCTTAATCATATACTTTTCACATCAACTAAAATTTTACTTCATATCTAATCAGTGCTTTAGGCTTGAAGCTGCTGTCTGATACTGACCCTTGGAAAATGTCATATGACTATTCTTTTATGTATTAATTTGTTGATAAGGAGCCTACTTTTCAAGTACTAATAGTACAACTGACTTCAAATCAGCTACTTTTGACATAAATCCAAGAGAGAAACAAGAGAGAAATAATTTGAAAGGTCACTTATAGTTAATACTACTAGTATTAACTACTAGTAGTTATACCATTCACTTCTGTATTAGTAATTATCACAATCTAATGATCACAATTAAACATATTCACAGAAAAATCAAGCCCAGGGGCTTCCCTGGTGGCGCAGTGGTTGAGAGTCCGCCTGCCGATGCAGGGGACACGGGTTCGTGCTCCGGTCCGGGAAGATCCCACATGCCGCGCAGCGGCTGGGCCCGTGAGTCATGGCCGCTGAGCCTGCGCGTCCGGAGCCTGTGCTCCGCAGCGGGAGAGGCCACAGCAGTGAGAGGCCCGCATACCGCAAACAAACAAACAAAAAAGCCCATACCAATCTGAATTTGACCCGCTAGAATCTGTTTGCCTACTAGTTCCTTTTCTTTTCTTTTTTTTATTCAAACAGAAAGTTACAAAAATTATAATCAGGGCTTCCCTGGTGGCGCAGTGGTTGAGAATCCGCCTGCCGATGCAGGGGACACGGGTTCGTGCCCCGGTCTGGGAAGATCCCACATGCTGCAGAGCGGCTGGGCCCGTGAGCCATGGCCGCTGAGCCTGCACGTCCGGAGCCTGTGCTCCGCAACGGGAGAGGCCGCAACAGTGAGAGGCCCACGTACCGCAAAAAAAAAAAAAATAATCATCCTCATCAATTCACTCAGTCCCATGTAATTAATATTTTTTTCAACTTCATCTTTTGTTAGCACTTTTATGAATTCGTTTTCCATTAGAGTTCTGAATATGGTTATTCATTCAGTTCAGCAGTATAGTCAGTTACCAGAAACCTGTACTTGTCAGAGTGTTTTCCATGAATTCCTTGAAGATGAAACACTTTTATAGGAATATTTTTGCGAAAGCTTCTGAAACATACATTTTAAAGTAATAACTAGAATTATGACTTATAACATTATACCAGAACATATAAGATTTTTAGAAATTTCATGTAATGTCTGAAATATTTATATTAACATATTTCCATACAAATAACCCAAAGAAAGTTTAGTATTACTTGTTTTTTGTTTGTTTGTTTTTTTATACTGCAGGTTCTTATTAGTCATCAATTTTCTTTTCTTTTTTTTTTTTTTTTTTCGGTACACGGGCCTCTCACTGTTGTGGAGCACAGGCTCCGGATGCGCAGGCTCAGCAGCCATGGCTCACAGGCCCAGCTGCTCCACGGCATGTGGGATCTTCCCAGACCGGGACACGAACCCGCGTCCCCTGCATCGGCAGGTGGACCCTCAACCACTGCGTCACCAGGGAAGCCCTAGTCATCAATTTTATACACATCAGTGTATACATGTCAATCCCAATCGCTCAATTCAGCACACCACCATCCCCACCTTACCATGGTTTTCCCACTTTGCTGTTCATACGTTTGTTCTCTACATCTGTGTCTCAGCTTCTGCCCTGAAAACTGGTTCATCTGTACCATTTTTCTAGGTTCCACATACATGCGTTAATATACGATATTTGTTTTTCTCTTTCTGACTTACTTCACTCTGTATGACAGTCTCTAGATCCATTCATGTCTCAACAAATGGCTCAATTTTGTTCTTTTTCATGGCTGAGTAATATTCCATTGTATATATGTACCACAACTTCTTTATCCATTCATCTGTCAATGAGCATTTAGGTTGCTTCCATGACCTGGCTATTGTAAATAGTGTTGCAATGAACATTGAGGTGCATGTGTCTTTTTGAATTATGGTTTTCTCTGGGTATATGCCCAGTAGTGGGATTGCTGGATCATATGGTAATTCTATTTTTAGTTTTTTAAGGACCCTCCATACTGTTCTCCATAGTGGCTGTATCAATTTACATTCCCACCAACAGTGCAAGAGGGTTCCCTTTCCTCCACACCCTCTCCAGCATTTGTTGTTTGTAGATTTTCTGATGATGCCCATTCTAACAGGTGTGAGGTGATACCTCATTGTAGTTTTGATTTGTATTTCTCTAATAATTAGTGATGTTGAGCAGCTTTTCATGTGCTTCTTGGCCATCTGTATATCTTCTTTGGACAAATGTCCATGTAGGTCTTCTGCCCATTTTTGGATTGGGTTGTTTGTTTCTTTAATATTGAGCTGCATGAGCTGTTTATATATTTTGGAGATTAATCCTTTGTCCGTTGATTCATTTGAGAATATTTCTCCTATTCTGTGGGTTGTCTTTTCATCTTGTTTATGGTTTCCTTTGTGCAAAAGCTTTTAGGTTTCATTAGGTCCCAATTGTTTATTTTTGTTCTTATTTCCATTACTCTAGGAGGAGGATCAAAAAAGATCTTGCTGTGATTTATGTCAAAGATTGTCCTTCCAATGTTTTCCTCTAAGAGTTTTGTAGTGTCTGGTCTTACATTTAGGTCTCTAATCCATTTTGAGTTTATTTTTGTGTATGGTGTTAGGGAGTGTTCTAATTTCATTCTTTTACATGTGCTGTCCAGTTTTCCCAGCACCACTTATTGAAGAGACTGTCTTTTCTCCATTGTATATCTTTGCCTCCTTTGTCATAGATTAGTTGACCATAGGTGCGTGGGTTTATCTCTGGGCTTTCTAACTTGTTCCATTGATCTATGTTTCTGTTTTTGTGCCAGTATCATATTGTCTTCGTTACTGTAGCTTTGTAGTATAGTCTGAAGTCAGGGAGTCTGATTCCTCCAGCTTCATTTTTTTCCCTCAAGACTGCTTTGGCTATTCGGGGTCTTTTGTGACTCCATACAAATTTTAAGATGATATGTTCTAGTTCTGTAAAAAAATGCCATTGGTAATTTGATAGGGATTGCATTGAATCTGTAGATTGCTTTGGGTAGTATAGTCATTTTCACAATATTGATTTTTCCAATCCAAGAACATGGTATATCTCTCCATCTATTGGTATCATTTTTAATTTCTTTAATCAGTGTCATATAGTTTTCTGCATACAGGTCTTTTGTTTCCCTAGGTAGGTTTATTCCTAGGTATTTTATTCCTTTTATTGCAATGGTAAATGGCAGTGTTTCCATAATTTCTCTTTCAGATTTTTCATCATTAGTGTATAGGAATGCAAGAGATTTCTGTACATTAATTTTGTATCCTGCATCTTTACCAAATTCATTGATTAGCTCTAGTAGTTTTCTGGTGGTGTTTTTAGGATTCTCTATGTGTAGTATCATGTCATCTGCAAACAGTAACAGTTTTACTTCTTTTCCAATTTGTATTCCTTTTATTTCTTTTTCTTCTCTGATTGCCATGGCTAGGACTTCCAAAACTATGTTGAATAATAGTGGTGAGAGTGGACATCCTTGTCTCATTCCTCATCTTACAGGAAATGCTTTCAGTTTTTCACCATTGAGAATGATGTTTGCTGGAGTTTGTCATATATGGCCTTTATTATGTTGAGGTAAGTTCCCTCTATGCCCACTTTCTGGAGAGTTTTTATCGTAAGTGGGTGTTGAATTATGTCAAAAGCTTTTTCTGCATCTATTGAGTTGATCATATGGTTTTTATTCTTCAATTTTTAAATATGGTGTATCACATTGATTGATTTCCATATATTGAAGAATCCTTGCATCCCTGGGATAAATCCCTCTTGATTATGGTGTATGATCCTTTTAACATGTTGTTGGATTCTGTTTGCTAGTATTTTGTTGGGGATTTTTACATCTATACTCATCAGTGATTTTGGTCTGTAATTTTCTTTTTTTGTAGTATCTTTGTCTGGTTTTGGTATCAGGGTGATGGTGGCCTCCTAGAATGAGTTTGGGAGTGTTCCTTCCTCTGCAATTTTTTGGAAGAGTTTGAGAGGGATGGGTGTTAGCTCTTCTCTAAATGTTTGATAGAATTCGCCTGTGAAGCCATCTGGTCCTGGGCTTTTGTTTGTTGGAAGATTTTTAATCACAGTTTCAATTTCATTACTTGTGATTGGTGTGTTCATATTTTCTGTTCCTTCCTGGTTCAATCTTGGAAGTTTATACCTTTCTAAGACTTTGTCCATTTCTTCCAGGTTGTCCATTTTATTGGCATAGAGTTGCTTGTAGTAGTCTCTTAAGATGCTTTGTATTTCTGTGCTGTCTGTTGTAACTTCTCTGTTTTCATTTCTCATTTTATTGATTTGAGTCCTCTCCCTCTTTTTCTTGATGAGTCTGGCTAATGGTTTATCAATTTTGTTTATCGCCTCAAAGAAGCAGCTTTTAGTTTTATTGATCTTTGCTATTGTGTTCTTTGTTTCTATTTCATTTCTGTTCTGATCTTTATGATTTCTTTCCTTCTACTAACTTTGGGTTTTGTTTGTTCTTCTTTCTCTAGTTCCTTTAGGTGTAAGGTTAGATTGTTTACTTGAGATTTTTCTTGTTTCTTGAGGTAGGCTTGTATTGCTATAAACTTCCCTCTTAGAACTGCTTTTGCTGCATCCCATAGGTTTTGGATCATCGTGTTTTCATTGTCATTTGTCTCTAGGTATTTTTTGATTTCCTCTTTGATTTCTTCAGTGATCTCTTGGTTATTTAGTAATGTACTGTTTAGCCTCCATGTGTTTGTGTTTTTTACGTTTTTTTACCTGTAATTCATTTGTAATCTCATAGTGTTGTGGTTAGAAAAAATGCTTGATATGATTTCAATTTTCTTAAATTTACTGAGGCTTGATTTGTGACCAAAGATGTGATCTATCCTGGAGAATGTTCCATGCGCACTTGAGAAGAAAGTGTAATCTGCTGTTTTTGAATGGAATGTCCTATAAATATCAATTAAATATATCTGGTCTATTGTGTCATTTAAATCTTCTGTTTCCTTATTTATTTTCATTTTGGATGATCTGTCCATTGGTGTAAAGGAGGTGTTAAAGTCTCCCACTCTTATTTTGTTACTGTCGATTTCCTCTTTTATAGCTGTTAGCAGTTGCCTTATGTATTGAGGTACTCCTATGTTGGGTGCATATATATTTATAATGTTATATCTTCTTCTTGGATTGATCCCTTGATCATTATGTAGTGGCCTTCCTTGTCTCTTGTAACATTCTTTATTTTAAACTCTATTTTATCTGATATGAGTATTGCTACTCCAGCTTTCTTTTGGTTTTCATTTGCATGGAATATCTTTTTCCATCCCCTCACTTTCAGTCTGTATGTGTCCCTAGGTCTGAAGTGGGTCTCTTGTAGACAGCATATATATGGGTCTTGTTTTTGTATCCATTCAGCAAGCCTGTGTCTTTCAGTTGGGGCATTTAATCCATTCACGTTTAAGGTAATTATCAATATGGATGTTCCTGTGACCATTTTTTTAATTGTTTTTGGTTTGTTTTTGTAGATCCTTTTCTTATCTTGTGTTTCCCACTTGGAGAAGTTATTTTAGCATTTGTTGTAGAGCTGGTTTGGTGGTGCTGAATTCTCTTAGCTTTCACTTTTCTGTAAAGCTTTTGATTTCTCCATCGAATCTGAATGAGATCTTTGCCAGGTAGAGTAATCTTGGTTGTAGATTCTTCCCTTTCATCACTTTAAGTGTATCATGCCACTTCCTTCTGGCTTGTAGAGTTTCTGCTGAGAAATCAGCTGTTAACCTTACAGGAGTTCCCTTGTATGTTATTTTTTGATTTTCCCTTGCTGCTTTCAATAATTTTTCTTTGTCTTTAATATTTGCCAATTTGATTACTATGTGTCTCGGCGTGTTTCCCCTTGGGTTTATCCTGTTTTGGACTCACTGCACTTCCTGGACTTGGGTGGCTATGTCCTTTCCCATGTTAGGGGAGTTTTCGACTATAATCTCTTCAGATATTTTCTCGGGTCCTTTCTCTCCTTCTTCACCTTCTGGGACCCCTATAATGTGAATGTTGCTGCATTTAATGTTGTCCCAGAGGTCTCTTAGGCTGTCTTCATTTCTTTTCATTCTTTTTTCTTTATTGTGTTCCACAGCAGTAAATTCCACCGTTCTGTCTGCCAGGTCACTTATCCGTTCTTCTGCCTCAGTTATTCTGCTATTGATTCCTTCTCGTGTAGTTTTATTTCAGTTATTGTATCATTCATCTCTGTTTGTTTGTTCTTTAATTCTTCTAGGTCGTTGTTAAACATTTCTTGCATCTTCTCGATCTTTGCCTCCATTCTTTTTCTGAGGCCCTAGATCCTCTTCACTATCATTATTCTGAATTCTTTTTCTGGAAGGTTGCCTATCTCCACTTCATTTAGTTGTTTTTCTGGGGTTTTATCTTGTTCCTTCATCTGGTACATAGCCGTCTGCCTTTTCATCTTTTCTATCTTTCTGTGAATGTGGTTTTTGTTCCACAGGCTGCAGGATTGTAGTTCTTCTTGCTTCTGCTCTCTGCCCTCTGGTGGATGAGGCTATCTAAGAGGCTTGATGGGAGGGATTCTTGCCTACTATTTTCAATAAAAGTATTCATAGAAGGAATTACATTTTATGATGTATATTACTCTGTAATGGGATTTTCTGCATCTCAGAAAATAATTATGCTCTTTTCACCACTACCTTGGAGTTCCTTCATAATCAACCACAAGCTATGCTTATTATAACATGTATTCTTATTCTACTATTAGCCAACCCACAGGTGAATCTAAGAGGTACTTACAGGAGTAGAATGAGCCTATGTAGGAAGACTTGCTTTCATTTTTAAATTCTTTCATCATTGTCTTAACAATTACCATGTCCATACATTATGTTAAAAACTGTTAAACAGTCCCTGACATTGAGAAAGTGCCCTGCAGTAGTGGCCATGCTCCTGCAGTTCCACTCTGGGTAAGACTTGTCTCTGTCCCCACGTATTTTAACTGCTTGGTTTTCTCGCTGAAGAAGTCAGTGAAATCAAGGTGGCCTCAGCCTATTATGTGAACAGAGAAAAAGTGCATAATCAACAGGTGAGTATCCTGCCTGCACTTACTTAGCTCTCTTCCAGAGCTCCTCACTTTACCCCAAGCGTTTTGAATCATCCCCCTCACAGCCCTTCTACCCCAAGCTATTCTATCAGCAGCAAGAACTTATTGCTTTGTATTATGTAACCCTCAGTCCTGCTCAGAGAAGTGGGAACCTAATTCATATTGGCTCTACTGCTTTATTATGCTCAGTACACACAGTTTAGTGATGCCTAGAAACCAGAGCCTTCTTAGAGCTCCAAGTCAAGAGAGCCAATACAAATCTATCCTGTTCCTTTTGTATATAAACAAAAGATACCAGCTATCAAATGTGACTCCCATCCTTTAGGATTCTAAAGTCCTAGAGTGAGATGACTATAGGTAGAACTGTAAGAAAGCTCCAGGATGGGAGATAAATGTAGTTGACTGGCAGGTGGGGCAGCAAGGACCCAGAATCATTCAACCACACCCTGACTCTCAGCTCTCCTTTTATTGTTTCACTTACAACTGGAAGATGTAGAAATAGGCATGTCCTTATGGGGAGAGGCTCTTGTTGAGAAAGCCAGTTGGGGTTAGACAGATGGTGTGGACACAGCTTGTTCCATGCTCTCAGGGCCTCCTCTCTGCCCTCTGGCCTTGTCATTTCAGTTGACTCACTGTCATTGTCCTCCCTCCAATCTCCTCTCAAGGTAGCATCTGGTAGGAGCTGATATCAGTCATTGTGTCTTAGCATGAACTGAAGTCCTTGGTTACCTTTCGATTTCTAAGGACAGGAGGCTTGGTCTCAGCTGGAAAGCTCATAACTTGAAAGTGTGCATCAGAGGACCAGAGTGGTTTTGGCTGGACTCAAGTCTGGCCCAATCTCTCAGACACTTAAAGCAGCAGTTCTCTTGTGTGGGCACTGGATTGGCAGCATCAACATAATCTGGGAACTTCTTAGAAATGCTCACGCCTTGCACACACCAGATTTCCTGACTCAGAAATTCAAGAAGGTGAGGGGGAGAGGGGGCGGTACAGAATCACCCTCAAGTCTGAGAACGCTGCCCTGGGAATCACCACTCTGGATGCATGAGCAAGGCAGGCCCTTTTGCTGCAACAGCATCTATTGTATGAAGTTATTACGTGTGGAAAATTTGTTGTAATCATGTGAACAAAGCACTGGACCAGTCCTAGGGATTAATACGTGTGATTATGGGAGACCCTGGGATTAATTTTTATGATGAATATTACTCTGTAATGGGATTTTCTGCATCTCAGAGAATAAGATTTGCTAACGGAATTAAGAGCACAAACAAGGGAAATACTCTCAGTTTGTGAGCCTGAATTTGCATGCAAACAATGAATAGGCTAATTACAACTCTGATCTGTTCAAGTGCAAGGCTTTCTTATTCACTTTTCAACCAGTGTTGTCTTTTGTCCTTGGGAGTAATGAAACTGTATTTCTTTTAAAATGGTGTCAGACCCTCCAGACAGAAATTTGTCCTCAAACAGGGAAAACTTGCAGGATTTTATAATTTAAAATTTTTTATTACTACTTATTTACAAAACAGAAATAGACTCACAGACATAGAAAACAAAGAATTACCAAAGGGGAAAGAGGGTGGAGGGATAATTTAGGATAAATTAGGAGTTTAGGATTAACATATACACGCTACTACATATAAAATAAACAAGGATCTACCGTATAGCACAAGGAACTATATTCAATATCTTTAATAACCTGTAATGAAAAAAATCTGAAAAAGGATATATACATATATATATACATGTGTATATATATACATATATACATAAAATGGAATCACTTTGCTGTATACCTGAAACATTGTAAATCAACTATACTTCAATATTTAAAATATATCAAAAAAATCCTCGAGGGGACATATGTATACATATAGCTGATTCACTTTGTTATACAGCAGAAACAAACACAACATTGTAAAGCAATTATACTCCAATAAAGGTGTTAAAAAGAAATCCTCGAATCTAGCATCAGAGAACAGAAAACATCAATAATTAGGAAAGGAAGGAAGGAGAAAGAGAGAAGTTCACAATACAAAAGACACACTTTGGGGAAGAAAAATCAAAGTGGAGGGGGTGGAGAGCCAGAGAGAGGTAGGGAAGGAAGCTAAGAAGGGCTAAAAGAGACATTGCAGTGGAGAAAAACACTCCGTGTTTCTATTTCTAACATTTTAAATTGATAGACATTTACATGGCTTCCTCCATGTGTTACATACTAAAATTGAAGTGCTGAACTAAGATGGAGATGTGAAAATGAGAAGAGGAACAGGGAGAGCAGAGGAAGGTGATGGAGGGCAGTGTTGACACCCAAAGTAATAACTTTGTTGCTTCAGTGTTTTCATTTCCAAAGCACTTATTTCTTCCTCCTAATACTATGAAGAAGACAGAGGTTAGCAATATCAACTCTATTTTATGGAGGAGCAGACCGAGGTCCAGAGACGACGAGCAGGTATGTATCAGGTACCCAGCAAAAGATGGAACCCTAATGTGGAGATAAATGCAGACCAACCAAATGAGAGCAAGCGAAGGCTATTTATTCAGGGCTTGCTATAGCAAGGGAATCAGCCACTGTCACTTACGTTTAGGCAGAGGCTCAAAGGCTGGCAGAGGAGTGGGAAAGCTTTGTCGTGGAAAAGAGGGAAGGCTTCAGACTTGCCTGATTGGGGCCTGTTGGTGGGGAAGCTGTAGGTGACATCGATGTGATTGGTTGGGGGTGCGTGGCAGGCTTTCCTTTAATTGGTCCAAAGTTGGAAGCAAGGACAAATATTAGGGAAGATGTCAATTACTAATCAAGTCCTGGCCTTTTTGGCCTGATAGTTACAGGGGTTATTGATTGGATTCCTGGGTTGTACTAGATAGTTGTCTGACTTCCTGTAAGCCTGACTTAGATAGCAGATGGACTTTCTGGCCGGGCTAATGTAGGTAAAGCATTGTTTTCCTGGCCTGGTTGCTGCAGGCTGTGGGTCAGATTTCTATTTTATATATTGTCTGGCCATTGTCTGTTTGAATATTTAGTCTCTCATTACTGAGTCCTTTGTGATTTTAGTTTAGTTTTTTTGTTTTTAAACAAAACAAGACTAGAGTTATGCCTTTCACTTTGCTATTTTGCCCAACGCTGTTCTAGAGAGTTCTGGAGCAGCCTCTCTCTGGGGTCCACAGATCTGAAGAACTCCAGATATTTCCACATTAGCATTTTAGTGGAAGTTAGCATGGGTAAATTCTTTCTGGCCCCTTGAATGCCAAGCCTGTGCCTGTGAGGAGGCTTGGATAACAGCCTCCTTCCACTCCTAGCTCTCCTCTCCTCTCCTGTCTACTGTGGAGAAATTGCTGATGTATCAGGTAACAGGTAACTGAAACCACTAGAATCCTGAAATCTCATATTATGGAAATGCTTCCTTTTTCAATTACTAGGGAATGAAGCCAAACAGATCTTGAAGCCAGGGGCCAGGCTGCTTTGGGCTATTACTAGTCTGCAGTGGGAGGAGAGAGGAAGGGGAGGGAACTCTTTCAGAGGATCTGCTGCTTTGGTCTGAAGCCAGTTCCCCTACCTGTTGGGCGTTGGCAGCTGCCATGTGTGATTTAAGGGAGGCCCCAGGAACCTGACACAGTGCCCCAAACGTCAGAGATTTGAATAGCCATTGACCTGCCCTGACCTGGTGCTTCCTCTACTAATACCTCTGAATTACTCTGGGATGCAAATTTCTACTCTGCTGAAGGTTCAGAGCAGGCGACAGTGTTCTCAAAGCAAGGTGGCTTCCTGCCTGGTGTTTGATGAGCTGATGACTGGGACACTTTTGCAGTGGATGTGATATGACCTGGGAGGATTCAGGACCTGAATGTTCTCTAAAAGTCCCCACGCGTTAGAGCCAATCCAAGCTCTCGGCTTTCCAGTACCACTCTCCTTGCTCACGCTGGTCTCTTTTCTGTCCTCAAAAGTGCCAAGTTCTTCCACACTCAGGGTCTCCCAACGTGCTGTTCCCTTTGCCTCTAGCACTTCTCTTCTTCACTTGACTGAACCCTACTCATCCTTCATGAGCTTAAACATTGCTTCCTTGGGTGCACTCTGCCCTGTCTGGGTATCTTTCCTTTCTTTTTCACTCTTCTGGTACCCTGTATTTTTCCTTTGAAATGCTGAGGTAGGAGAGGAAGAAGTTTCCCTTGACCCCCTTAATGTCCCTGACTGGATCTGAAAATTAAATTGACAAAGACAGATTAACAGAAGAAAAGCATATACGTTTATTTAAGTTTTATGTGACACAGGAGACTTTGTAAGGAAATGAAGACCCAAAGAAACAGACCTGAGTGTTTTATTCTAGTTTTGATGGAGAGTGGAAAGTTGTGGAAAGCTGTAATAGGACAAAGGTGAGCTGAGCGTAGTAAATTCGGGGAAGCCCAGCAAGGCTTGTTAGTTCAGATTTCTCTCTGTCTCTTCATCTTTGGAGATAGATAAGGATGCTCCTTTCAACTCCGGGTATAGGGAGGGCGCCTCTCACATGAGGATGTAATGATCTCCTTCAGGGGAAAGAAAGTCCTTCCTGCCTACACCACTTCTCCAATTTCCTCAGCTTGAGATATTCAATATGCCAAGTTGCTATATTTTGGTTAGCATATCCTGAACCCCAAACCCCATCACTTGTCACAATTCAAATTGCACACTTATTTGTGTGATTATTTGTTAAATGTCTTCTTTACCCACTGGACTATAAGTTTCCTGGTGGCAAGGACCATGCGTGCCTCCACTGCTGAATCCCAGCCCCGGTGCCTGGCATAGAACTGTGCTTGACGATACATTTTTGTTGAACGAATGAAAAGCACAATAACTATTCTGTGGCTGCTCTCTTCTGCTAAATCGGATTACCCATGGACTAATCTAACAGCTGGAATTTCTCTTCCTTGCTCCAACACACTCTGTGTGTGTGCAGGCTCCCCCCAAATTGGCATGCTCTCTGATTGAAAAATCACCTGCCTCTTTCTCTCAGAGAATAAAAAGCTTGTGTGCTCCCAGTTCTGCTCAGTATCTTCCTGGCACTTGCCTCTGTCCCTTGCCTAACCTTCATTCCCTTATTCTGTCCTTTGTCTTTGCTCTCTCTGAGGAGAGGAGGGCTTGAAACACCAGGGCCCCCTTTCCTTTTGTCATTTAAAAACAAGAGCTATGCATCGTATACAAAGACTAAAGGAGCAACTGCTCCTCTTGGGGTGCAATCAGCCTGGGCTCTGAACAGGACAATCATTTCTTTTTTTTTTTTTTTTTACATCTTTATTGGAGTATAATTGCTTTGCAATGGTGTGTTAGTTTCTGTTTTATAACAAAGTGAATCAGTTATACATATGTTCCCATATCTCTTCCCTCTTGCGTCTCCCTCCCTCCCACCCTCCCTATCCCACCCCTCCAGGCGGTCACAAAGCACCGAGCTGATCTCCCTGTGCTAGGCGGCTGCTTCCCACTAGCTATCTACTTTACGTTTGGTAGTGTATATATGTCCATGCCTCTCTCTTGCTTTGTCACAGCTACCCTTCCCCCTCCCCATATCCTCAAGTCCATTCTCTAGTAGGTCTGTGTCTTTATTCCTGTCTTACCTCTAGGTTCTTCATGACATTTTTTTTCTTAAATTCCATATATATGTGTTAGCATACGGTATTTGTCTTTCTCTTTCTGACTTACTTCACTCTGTATGACAGACTCTAGGTCTATGTGTAACCTTCACACACGTGCTCTGGCAGCAGCAGAAAGGACTGGCTCATTGCTGTGAGCACAGACCTTGGGGGACAAGCTCTCAGGCCAATTGGTGTACCATTTGCTGTTTCTTGGAGCAGCTACTGTTAGGACGGCAGCTGCAAAGCTCCAGGGGGCTGCATTTACATATAATATGTGAATGGCTCCTCCTGGAGTTTGTAATGCTTGGGGGGGGATGCTGCTATGCATTCTTATGGATGCATCATTCCAGCCCTAGTTTATGGATAAAAAATAAATGTAAATGTTCTGTGCCTTTTAAGATGAAGTTGTTTGAGTCTGGGCCTTCGAATCAGATAGGCAGGGACTTTATCAAGTGACAAGCGTAAAATGTCCCATAGGAAAGCCTTAATTTTCCAAGTCAATAAATCTGAAAACCAGCAACCATACTGAAATGATTATATTAGAAAGAAAGGAAGAAAGAAAGAAAGAAAGAAAGAGAGAGAGAGAGAGACGGAAAGAAAGAAAGAAAGAAAGAAAGAAAGAAAACCTCTAAGTTTCCATGTAGTCAATTTGTAAGTCTGTAAGGATTTTGTCTTGCTTTTACTCTTGATTTTAGCATGTGTATGTGTGTGTGTGTGTGTGTTTCTTCCTCCAGACAGAGTACATTTCAAGTTCATCTGGGACTGAGATCATTTGGAGAATGTGTATGAAATAACCCTGGGTGAGAGAGGTGGTCTGGGGAAGAGAAAGACAGTAGGTTCTTCTGCTGTATTTTTGTTGAAAATATTCTCCACTTATGCACAGAATAGAAAATCTAAAGAACAGTTCTCTAAATGCTTATGTTTAAATGTATGGATAGTTAGTTAGGTCCTGTGATGGAAAAGGCTTGAGGGCTGAGTGGAAGGGTCAGACAAATCTTTCTGCTAAATGGATACATCCTGGGCAGGGAATATCAGTTAGGAGGCTCTTAGAGTGGTGCTGGAAAAAGATCAAGAGCACAGAGCCAGGGAACTGCCATTGAGCGCAGTTTCCCTGGAGCCTGTGAGGACCTGTGGCAGACAATTTGTGCTTGGCTACTTAATGGCCATTCCAATGCACTTCTATTAACTGCTTCCCATTAGAGCAGTTGAGAAAAGCCAAATCCTCACTTGTCCAGCCTCCCTTGCAGCTTACAGTTGTCCATATAATCTGGTTTTGTCCAGTGAAACTTAAGAAAAAATCCACTGGGAGGGTTCTGGGAAGGATTTTACTCCCTGAGAAAAGAAGAGACCATCACAATAGTTCTTTTCACCTTCATCTTCCTCCTCCTATTATAAAGCTGTCCACTGATCCTGGCTTGGACATGCTCATGCGGACCTGATGCCTGCATCTGCACTGACCATCTTGTGATCATGTGATGAAGGCCTGAGAACTGCAGAGATGCTGACTTGGGGTCCTGACCCTGTATTGCTTTTGAGCCAGTTTTGGAACTACCTATGTTCAGATTTAATTTCTGTATAGTTTAAGATACTCTTAGATTTGTTTTCGGTTTTGTTTTGGGTTTTTATGTTTGTTTGTTTTGTTGTAGTTACTTGCAGTCAAAATCATTACTAATTGATATAGGACATAATACAGTTTCCACTAGTTCAGGAAAGCAATGCAGATTGATGAGGAAAAACATGGGTTTTATTTGGAATCAGACAGACCTGGGTTCTAATCCTGCCTCCATTATTTATTAGCTATGTGATTTGGGAAAGGGAATATACACCTTCGAACATGAATTTCCTCATCTGTTACATGAAGGAATTGGATAAATGGATGCCAAGATCATACCATGAAAATAAAAGGTGTCCTAATGTGCTAAAGGTAAAAAGGGGCAGAATTTACAGTGTAAACTGTAGGGACAAACAAAGGAGGTATATACTCTCAATGTTCCATAGACTGGGTTTGGTTGCCCCAGACATGCCCCAGCATTGTGCATTTCTAATGGGCAAACAAGGGGAATTTATCAATGGCAGCTCTGTTCTTGCCAAGAGCTTACCTCAGGACGTGACACCATATGCAGCATGTCAGAGGGCGTTTTCTTGTTACTTTAATATATAATTAGCAGCTGCATCTTACTGTTGCTGTCAACTCTGAGGACCTGGTCTCTGTGGAGCCTCCACAGCAAATGAAACTTTGGCTGGATGGGTGCCATGGCAACGGCTGCACTTCTAGCACCAGGGATGTGCTTGTTTTTCTAATAGCCAGGCATTGCCCTTCCAATTCTGGGGAAGATAAGCAAGCTTTCTCTTTCCTGAATCCTGCCACAGAGCTCTCTAGTCCCTCTTTTAGCCAGTGGTCAACTAGACTTCCTTCAATTGACTGGCCCAACAAACTCTGTGGTTTTAGACTATGCGGTAAAACTTCCTGGGTGGGGACTTCCCTAGGTAGACACTCATGAAGGTGGAATGCCCTGAATCTAGCAAAGTGCCACTTCTGAAGGGCAGGAAAGGAATTTGATGATACACATCCCCTTCTTAAAATAGCAGGTTTCTTTGAGGCCATTGGCCAAATTCTCATCTATCTTTTCTAGGAGACCAAATCAGCTCTCCCAAGAAGTAAGAACTCTGAGTAAAATGCTAGATTCAGGGAGATTTTTAGCTGTTTGAGGGTGCTTGGAAACTACAAAATATGTATACAACTTTTTTTTTCCAGGAAGGTTTAACCTCTGACCACTACAGTGGCTCATTACGGTCACCTCTGACTTCATCAGCCCCACCTATCACCCCCTCCCTGTGCAGACTAGAAGCAAGGAAACTGATGAAAGCCAATCAGGGCCCACGCCCATGTAGAACCTTGAACAACCAGAGTTCCTTGAGTTTTCTCTCTTCCGGAAAAAGGGGGATCTGGAAGCTGTGCATTTTTTCTTTCTGTGAATTATATAATTATAATAGCATCTTCAGTTTAGGGAAATAACATCTCGACTGCCCCCAAACATCTTAACTCATTCATGCCTCAATTTTAAAGTCTAGGGTTCAAAGACTTATTTAAATATCATGGAAATCAGCTGAGACTTGAGATATGATTCAGCCTGAGGCAAAATTCCTCTACAATGGCAAATCTGTGAAACCAGATAAGCTTCCAAAATACAATGGTGGGACAGGTGGGGTCTACATTTCCATTTCAAAAGGGAGAAATTGGAAGGAAGAAACATATGGTGGGTCCCAAGCAAATCTGGAACCTAGCAGGACAAATTCCATGAGCTTTTAAGACTCAAGAATATCCTCTTTTGGTTTGATGCTCTGCCTTCTAGGTTGACTGGGGTGGCAGTGTCACCCGCATGGCTCAGTGGGGTCGTCACCCCTTTGGCTTCAGAGGGCACCACCCTTACAGCTCTCTGAGAGTGCCCCACCCTTTGAAGCCAAGGAATAAGCAGCCTTGACCTTGGGTCTATGGTATGGGTGGTAGCCTGATGATTTCCGAATTATCTTCAGGGTCATTTTTCTCTGTTCTTGAAGAATAAAACATGTTTGCCGCTGGATAGCTCTATGCCTATTGCCCGGTTCTGTAGAATCCCAGAGGCCTGACCATCTTTCATTCTGTCCCATTTTTTTTCCATTGCCCTTTTAATCCCAGCTGACAGTGTTTCTGCCAGTGTAATCCCACCTCTGTTCCTGATTTCTTCAGAGATGACTGATAAAGTCCACGAACTGCAACATGATCTTTTTATTAAATGATTGTTCAGTGTTCTTTTCAGAACAAGCATCCTCATTTTTTGCAAAATGGATTGGCTGAGGATTTTCAGAATCTCCAAGTTCTGGTTCCTTTTTGCTTAACAGTTCCTTCCTCAATTAATCTCTATCCTCACATTTTACTAAAAACAGTCAGGAGGAACCAAGCCATTCCCTCAACACTCTGCTTAGAAATCTCAGCCAAATATCTAATTTCATCATTCACAAGTTCAGTCTTCCACAAAACACTAGAACACAGTTGAGCCAAATTCTTTGCCACTTTATAAAAAGGATCATCTCTTGTCCACTTCCCAATAATCCTTTCCTCATTTCTGTCTATCACCAGCATGGCCTTTACTGTGCATATTTCTACCAACGTTTTGTTCACAGTAGTTCAACATATGAATTTTGGAGGGACACAAACATTCAATAACATTCAGTCCATAACAATGCTGCTGGTCTGGGGACCACACTGAGAGTCACAGAACTTAGTAGGTCAACTGTTATATTTTATCTTGCAGACTTCCTAGGTGGCACTAAATAGTTTTACGACTCTAAGAATATTATCAGAAAACCATAGGCTGCCTCAAGCCTTCCAACCTGTACTACACTTAGATTTGACCATGTTGAGTCCTGTTCTGTGCTCTGTGCTTTTGTTTTGTGCATTTTGGTCCTTCTCTGTCCTCCCTCCTCCCCATTAGGCAATGAGTCCCTGAGGTCAGGTGATATCACACCCTGGAGTCTGTGTGTCCCTTCTGAACCCATTCCTCTGAATTCCCGAGATGCTGGAATTCCTTGTCCAAAGGCCCTGAGCCCACTTCTTGAGTCTTCTCCCAGGTTGAGG
Organism: Delphinapterus leucas; assembly: GCF_059928025.1. NCBI lineage: Eukaryota > Metazoa > Chordata > Mammalia > Artiodactyla > Monodontidae > Delphinapterus > Delphinapterus leucas. Next base: position 108,968,939 of record NC_143132.1, read on the forward strand.
AAGGGGGCGAGACTAGGAAGAGAAAGCAGGTAGGCTGGGACGAGGATAGGCACGGAATTCTGAGGATCCTGAGAACTCCTGAGAATTCTACCTTTGAACCTGATCTTCCACATCATCATGCAAAGTTATCTGTCAAGATAGAGGACAGAATATTTTTAAATCCTTTTTCTTTCATCCTGATTTATAACTGTTAAATATTTATACAAATGGTACATGGGTATCTTTTTGTACTCTTGCCCTGAACTCCACAAATGTTATGTATGACAGGCTTGCCTCAACTAATAATGAAATAGTCAGAAAAAGTTACTTGAGACCTCTTAACTTATAAAACATTAATGTATCTTTATATGTTCTATACCAGTTCGACTCAAATCGTGGTCCCCAAACTGGCAGCATCATCACCTGGTAGATTGTTAGAAATGCAAATCCTCAGGCCCCACCCCAGCCATACAGTCAGAGTCTGGAGGTGCAGTCGAGGCATGTGTACTTCACCAAGCCCTCCAGATGATTCTGATGCTTGCTAAAATTTGAGAATCATTGTGCAATATTGCTGCTATTCAAATTTTAATATGGATTTTAAAATCCCCTGGGGATATGGTTAAAATGTAGTTTCTGATTCAAGGTTGGGACCTGATACTGAAGTTCTAACAGGCTCCCAAGTGATGCCAGTGCTACTGGCTTGTCAGTAGCAAGGTTAGACCACTCCAGCCTATAGCTATAATTAGGGTATGGAAGGATGATAGCCCATTTCTCAGGGTATAAGGCCCATCTTCTGATTTTACCCCAGTGAATGATATTTGTAGTTATAGACAGAAAAGTGTTGATAGTGAAACTGAACTTCCTGTTATACTAGAGAGAGCATCCTCTGTATGCTGTATAAGAGTAGGGTCCCAGGTCTTGCTTTCTGTCAGTGTCAAGGGGAGGTGGTGTGACTCCAGAAAACAAAAACATGTAATGGTGCATCTAGGCCAATGGGACCATTGTAGCCTTATAGAGGTCCCCACCTGAAGGACAAATGTGGACAAAGAATGTCATAACACCCAAGGGCCAGATAGGGCCTTTGCCTCCTCTTCTCTATGCCCTAACTGTGGTTTGATTCTTCCCTGCCGGGGTAGAGCGAATATGGGGGTTCAGATTCTGAAATCCTTGTAAATTGAGCTATTAAAAAATAAAGTACTAATGGTTTTTTGGATTGCAATTAGTTCCCACTACACTTAGAACTAGAACTGCCATAACGAAGTACCATAGACTGGGTGGTTTAAACCAGGGGTCCCCAACCCCCAGGCCGCGGACCAATACCAGTCCACGGCCTGTTAGGAACTGGGCCGCAAGCAGGAGGTGAGTGGCAGGCGAGCCAGCGAAGCTTCCTCTGCTGCTCCCCATCGCTCCCCATTGCTCCCCATCACTTGCATTACTGCCTGAACCATCCCCCACCCCCACTGCCTGCCATAGAAAAATTGTCTTCCACAAAACCGGTCCCTGGTGCCAAAAAGGTTGGGGACTGCTGGTTTAAACAACAGAAATTGATTTCTCACAGTTCTGGAGACTAGAAGTCCAAGATCAAGGTATTAGCAGGTTTGACTTCTCCTGGGGCTTTTCTCCTTGGCTTACAGATGGCTGCGTCCTTGCTGTGTCCTCGAGTGGTCTTTCCTCTGTGTGTGCATCCCTGGTGTCTCCTCTTCTGCTTATAAGGACACCAGTCCTATTGGATTAGAGCTCCATCCTCAAAACGTCATTTAACTGTAATTACTACTTTAAAGGCCAAATCTCCAAATATGGCCACATTCTAAGGTACTGGGGGGGGAGGGTTAGGACTTCAACATGTTAATTTTAGGGCAACACAAGCCCATAATGATTGTCTAGTGTGCAGAAAGGCCCTGAGCTGGGCTGCAGACTGAGTCTGGACTTCTGGAATGACTCAGCTGTTAGTGGAATTTCCTTCTGAAACTTTAAACAGCTTGATGACTATCTTAGACCTTTCTTAAGATTTGTTTGTTTTGTTTTTGTACTAGATGCTCTGGCTACCCAGAGTGGGACCTTGGCAAACCTTTCCCTTCCTTGCCACATCCTGAGCTTCCCACACAGCCCATCACTCCCTCTTGTAGCTCTCCTTTCCCCTGCTCTGCCAAGCAGCCCACTTGCTCCTGAGCCAGGCAGGCTATCTGCAGGTTTGGCTAACATCTCAGGTTTCATTTCAAAGTTTCACTACTCTGTATGTACACAGGATTTACTGCCCCATACCAGCTAGTTTTTCTAAACTGGTTGTATCTGCCTACCTGTTAAAGATCCCCTTTCTAGGACTGGTTACCTAATTTTTGGTGCACTGCTTACTTAAGTGTGTTTGGTTAAGAGACAAGGCAGCTAGAGTCAGAGGAAGAGGAAAAGTCTAAGTTAATAACTTTTCCTCTCTTCATGCCTGTCCTAAACTTTTAGAAGAGGCAAAGCAGTGGCTTGTTTTGCTACTGTTAAAGAGTCAATCTTTTAAGAACCTTTTGCTTTGAAGAGAAAAAGGCTAAATGAAGTTCTAGACAACAGTCTCCTAAGTGACATTTGAGACAAGTGACTGTGTTCAGAGCAGAGCTCTGATTTTAGGGACACACTTTATCCCTTCTCATCATATTTAGGATCTGTTAAAGAAGCACTGGGAGCAACCACATGCACAAAGCCAGTAGAAAAGATTGGTTACTTCTACTAACCAGCTCTGGAATGCTGATTTTATGGTAATTCTGGGAAACCAAGACCTTAAACCATTTCTAGAGGGTGACATTTCAGGTGTGACCATAACAGCATCACCGTTTTAAGTTGCCTCATTGGTATTGGCCCTTTTCAGTAATCTGGTCAGTTGCTCAGAGGATGTTTTATTATCCCTGTTTGCAAATCAAGAAGCAGCCTCAGGAGAGTGAAGTGACTTGCCAAGGTCCCACAGCTAATATGTTGCAGAAGCAGGGCTAGAACCCAGGTGCTAACCACTGTACCCACCGTAGACAGGCAAGAACTCCAGAGCTGCTCCACCGCACTCACTTCCAGTTTTGATAATGAGATCTGAAGACTAAATTCTTACATCCACTTCATTATTTGGGAAGTGTGAAACAACACACGAGAAACCTAAATTGCAGAGATTCCATGCGCCTCTCAGCAGACAGCTTAAATTTCAGCCATATGAAATATGGAATGGGTAAATTAACCTGTTCTGGGCCTCTGATATCTCCCTTGGTCTCTGAATTGATTGTGGTACTTGCTTTGAGAGGTTATGAAATTCTGTCTCTTACTGAAGCCTAACTAAATGTACCAGGCAGAGCCTCACTGACACTGCCAGTGCTCCTGGGTAGTGGAAATGTGGAGACAAATCAGAATCATGGAATAATATAAATTGAGAAAGGGAAGATTTGAAGCATCACACGGTGTTATGCATTGAATTGTGTCCCCCTGAAAAATTCATAGCTTGAAGCTTGAACCCTCAGTATGATGGTGTTTGGGGTATTTGAATGAGGGCATGGGGCAGAGGGGACAGGCATCGCGGCTAAGCCTGGAGGGAATCTGGGGGACGTTCTCCTGATCCTTATCTGCCAGATGAATGGTCACAGTTACCCTAGGATGGGAACCTATGTTCCAAGAAAGGAAAAAAGGGAAAGGATATCCCCCTACTGGCAATAACAGTGGTATCTCAGCCTCTAATCAGGAGCAGGAAAATTGATGTGGGGCAGGCAGCCCTCCAAGGGCAGTAAGAAGCTGGCAGTATAGCAGAAAAAGCTGTGCTTGAGAATTAGACAGTTGTGGGATTCCATCTGGCCTCAGCTGTCAGTTGACTAGATGAGTTAACAGAAGCCACTCATCTGTGCTGATACCAGCACTTCGCTGGCAGGACAGTTCTGAGGGTTGGTGACAAGTCAGAAAAGTTCCTTACTGCCCTCTCTATCTCCATAGGCACCATGTGGGCCAGACCTCCATCATCTGTTGTCTGGACCACCTAACTGCTGTCCCTGCTTTACTCTTTCCCCTCAACAGCACTGCCTCCTCACAAAAGCTAGGATATCTGGAAACATCAATCAGGTCATGTTCCCCCCCCCGCTGAAAACCTTTTAATCCTGGGGCCATGTCATCAAATCCATACTCCCAACTTTGGCTTAGAATCTTCTGCCAGATCCAGGGCATGCCTAGATTTTTGAGCCTTGTCATCTTACTGTGTTCTGCTTTGGTTTCTTCCGAGTTCTTCAAACATGCCAAGCCCTGTTCTGCCTCAGGGCCTTTGTATATACTGTACCCTTTGCCTACAATGTCCTTAACTTCCTTTCTTTACTTAGCTAATTTCCTTCTCATCTTTCAATTCACAGACGGGCCTCCCTGAATTATCTTTCTGCCTCTTTTCTTCACAGTACTCAACACAAGTTGTAATTATTTTGTTTAACTTTTTAAAAAAAAATCCATTTGCCCTGATAGAAGGAATCTACGCTGAGGATGAGGATCGGGTCAGTCTTGTTTACCATTGATGCTCAGTGCCTGGCACAGAAAAGGCACTGTACAAATACTACTTGCATGAATGGATGAAAGAATAAATTTTTCAACACTTAAGTTGCAGATTTAGCTTTAAAAAATAGAAAATGTATCTCATGGGTTTTACAACTTTTCTCCCCCTTGGCATAGAATTGAGAGTGCCATGCCACATGAGCATCCACCTACACATTGCTTTTGGTTTTTCACCTCTAACCAAGAAGGCTAGAAAAAAACATCTTTATAAACAGTTAAATCTTTTTTTTTTTTTGGCTTAAAAACCAAATTTATTTCTCACAGTTTTAGAGGCCAGGAAGTCCGAGATCAAGGTGCTGGACAGTTTGGGTCCTGGTGGGCTCTTTTCCTGGCAAGCTGTGTCCTCACATGGCACGGAGAAGAACTCTAGGGTGTCTTCCTCTTATACGTGCCCCAGTTCTATCGGATTGGGTCCCCACCCTTATGACCTCATTTAACCTTTGTCACCTCACTGGCCTTATCTCCAAATACAGTCACATTGGGGGGTTAGGGTTTCAACACATGAATTTTAGGGGACAAAACCTTCTGTCTGTAACACTGCTTATGCACGGAATCTCATCTCCCCTCATCTGCGTAAGGATGTCACACTTATACCACTTAAATCTAAAAAACCACACACACACAAACACACACCTGTGCGTGTGTGTGTATATTTATATGACTACATCATTATTTAAGGAAGTTGTATATATACACACATATGTATATGTGTATATGTAAATGTAACCTCCTTAAACAATGATGTAGTCTAAATATTAGTACACAAAATAGAGGAAAGACTAGGTTTAAATATAACTAAATAATTCCAACACAGAAAGACTCTCAAACAGCATAGTTTAAAATTATTACTTAAAGGATAGTAAATCTATCATAATTGTTCATAATTATTACATCAAAGGCATGAAAACTATATTTTCTATTATTTATACTATCTAAAAACATTTTACTTTATTCACACACACACACACACACACACACTGTATTTTATTTTTACAAGAGATAAATAAACTGACAACAAGCATTGTAAATAGATGACCACGACAAAAGCAGCAATGATTGCAATTACCAAACACGAAACACACTCATACTATGTCATAATATTGACATTCAGTCCAGGAATCCTCCACTGTAACAGCTCCTTTACTTTGCGGTGAAAATTGATTTGTATATTTTTTGCCTCTGAGTCCTTGTGGGATTTTTTTTTTATTCAAACAGAAAGTCCCCCAAATTATAATCATCCTCATCAGTTCACTCAGTCCCATGTAATTAATTTTTTTTATCTTGATCTTTTGTTAGCACTTTTATGAATTCATCAGTTTTCCATTAGAGTTCTGAAAATGCTTATTCATTCAGTTCAGCAGTATAGTCAGTTACCAGAAACCTGTACTTGTCAGAGTGTTTTCCATGAATTCCTTGAAGATGAAACCCTTTTATAGGAACATATTTGCAAAAGCATCACAGTAAACCCAGAACTGTCTGTAATGACAGAAGACTTAAAAATGACCACGGTTAAAGGTTTGATGAAAGTTCATAATAAAGCAATTGACAAGGAAATTTAGTTACTTCTGAGATACATATTTTAAAGTAATAACTACAATTATGACTTATAACATTATAAAAGTAATATAAGATTTTTGGAAATTTCATGTCATATAAGAAACATTTATATTAACATATTTCCATACAAATAACCCAAAGAAAGTTTAGTATTAGTTGTGGTTTTTTTGTTTGTTCTTTTGTTTTTTTATACTGCAGGTTCTTATTAGTCATCAATTTTATACACATCAGTGTATACATGTCAATCCCAATTGCCCAATTCAGCACACCACCATCCCCACCCCACCGTGGTTTTCCCCCCTTGGTGTCCATACGTTTGGTCTCTACATCTGTGTCTCAACTTCTGCCCTGCAAACCAGTTCATCTGTACCATTTTTCTAGATTCCACATACATGCGTTAATATACAATATTTGTTTTTCTCTTTCTGACTTACTTCACTCTGTATGACAGACTCTAGGTCCATCCACCTCACTACAAATAACTCAATTTCGTTTCTTTTTATGGCTGACTAATATTCCATTGTATATATGTGCCACATCTTCTTTATCCATTCATCTGTTGATAGACACTTAGGTTGCTTCTGTGTCCTGGCTATTGTAAATATAGCTGCAATGAACATTTTGGTACATGACTTTTTTTGAATTATGGTTTTCTCAGGGTATAAGCCCAGAAGTGGGATTGCTGGGTCATATGGTAATTCTATTTTTAGTTTTTTAGGGAAACTCTATCCTGTTCTCCATAGTGGCTGTATCAATTTACATTCCCACCAATAGTGCAAGAGTGTTCCCTTTTCGCCACACCCTCTCCAGCATTTATTGTTTGTAGATTTTTTGATGATGGACATTCTGACCGGTGTGAGCTGATACCTCATGGTAGTTTTGATTTGCATTTCTCTAATACTTAGTGATGTTGAGCAGCTTTTCATGTGCTTCTTGGCCATCTGTATATCTTCTTTGGAGAAATGTCCATTTAGGTCTTCTGCCCATTTTTCGATTGGGTTCCTTGTTTCTTTAATATTGAGCTGCATGAGCTGTTTATATATTTTGGAGATTAATCCTTTGTCTGTTGATTCATTTGCAAATATTTTCTCCCATTCTGAGGGTTGTCTTTTTGTCTTGTTTATGGTTTCCTTTGCTGTGCAAAAGCTTTGAAGTTTCATTAGGTCCCAATTGTTTATTTTTGTTTTTATTTCTATTACTCTAGGAGGTGGATCAAAAAAGATCTTGCTGTGATTTATGTCAAAGATTGTCCTTCCAATGTTTTCCTCTAAGAGTTTTATAGTGTCTGGTCTTACATTTAGGTCTCGAATCCATTTTGAGTTCATTTTTGTGTATGGTGTTAGGGAGTGTTCTAATTTCATTCTTTTACATGTAGCTGTTCAGTTTTCCCAACACCACTTATTGAAGAGACTGTCTTTTCTCCATTGTATATCTTTGCCTCCTTTGTCATAGATTAGTTGACCATAGGTGCATGGGTTTATCTCTGAGCTTTCTATCTTGTTCCATTGATCTGTTTCTGTTTTTGTGCCAGTACCATATTGTCTTGATTACTGTAGCTTTGTAGTAGAGTCTGAAGTCAGGGAGTCTCATTCCTCCAGCTCTGTTTTTTTGCTTCAAGACTGCTTTGGTTATTTGGGGTCATTTGTGTCTCCATACAAATTTTAAGCTGATTTGCACTAGTTCCATAAAAAATGCCATTGGTAATTTGATAAGGATTGCATTGAATCTGTAGATTGCTTTGGGTAGTATAGTCATTTTCACAATATTGTTTTTTCCAATCCAAGAACATGGTATATCTCTCCATCTGTTGGTATCATCTTTAATTTCTTTCATTAATGCCTTACAGTTTTCTGCATACAGGTCTTTTGTCTCCCAAGTAGGTTTATTCCTAGGTATTTTATTCTTTTTGTTGCAATGGTAAATGGGAGTGTTTCCATAATTTCTCTTTCAGATTTTTCATCATCAGTGTATAGGAATGCAAGAAATTTCTGTGCAACTTTACCAAATTCATTGATTAGCTCTAGTAGTTGTATGGTGGCATTTTTAGGATTCTCTATGTATAGTATCATGTCATCTGCAAACAGTAACAGTTTTACTTCTTTTCCAATTTGTATTCCTTTTATTTCCTTTTCTTCTCTGATTGCCGTGGCTAGGACTTCCAAAACTATGTTGAATAATAGTGGTGAAAGTGGACATCCTTGTCTCATTCCTGATCTCAGAGGAAATGCTTTCAGTTTTTCACCATTGAGAATGATGTTTGCTCTGCTTTTGTTGTATATGGTCTTTATTATGTTGAGGTAGGTTCCCTCTATGCCCACTTTCTGGAGTGTTTTTTTTTATCATAAATGGGTGTTGAATTTTGTCAAAAGCCTTTTCTGCATCTACTGCGATGATCATATGGTTTTTATTCTTTAATTTGTTAATATGGTGTATCACATTGATTGATTTCCATATATTGAAGAATTCTTGCATCCCTGGGATAAATCCCACTTGATCATGGTTATGATCCTTTTAACGTGTTGTTGGGTTCTGTTTGCTAGTATTTTGTTGAGGATTTTTGCATCTATACTCATCAGTGATTTTGGTCTGTAACTTTCTTTTTTTGTAGTATCTTTGTCTGGTTTTGGTATCAGGGTGATGGTGGCCTCCTAGAATGAGTTTGGGAGTGTTCCTTCCTCTGCAATTTTTTAGAAGAGTTTGAGAAGGATGGGTGTTAGCTCTTCTCTAAATGTTTGATAGAATTCACCTGTGAAGCCATCTGCTCCTGGGCTTTTGTTTGTTGGAAGATTTTTATTCACAGTTTCAATTTCAGTGCTTGTGATTGGTGTGTTCATATTTTCTGTTTCTTCCTGGTTCAGTCTTGGAAGGTTTTACCTTTCTAAGATTTTGTCCATTTCTTCCAGGTTGTCCATTTTATTGGCGTAGAATTGCTTGTAGTAGTCTCTTAGGATGCTTTGTATTTCTGTGGTGTCTGTTATAACTTCTCCTTTTTCATTTCTAATTTTATTGATTTGAGTCCTCTTCCTCTTTTTCTTGATGAGTCTGGCTAATCGTTTATCAATTTTGTTTATCTTCTCAAAGAACCAACTTTTACTTTTATTGGTCTTTGCTATTGTTTTCTTTGTTTTTATTTCATTTATTTCTGCTCTGATCTTTATGATTACTTTGCTTCTGCCAACTTTGGGTTTTGTTTGTTCTTCTTTCTCTAGTTCCTTTAGGTGTAAGGTTAGATTGTTTACTTGAGATTTTTCTTGTTTCTTGAGGTAGGCTTGTATTGCTATAAACTTCCCTCTTAGAACTGCTTTTGCTGCATCCCATAGGTTTTGGATCATCGTGTTTTCATTTGTCTCTAGGTATTTTTTGATTTCCTCTTTGATTTCTTCAGTGAACTCTTGGTTATTTAGTAATGTACTGTTTAGCCTCCATGTGTTTGTGTTTTTGACTTTTTTTACCTGTGGTTCATTTGTAATCTCATAGTGTTGTGGTTAGAAAAGATGCTTGATATGATTTCAATTTTCTTAAATTTACTGAGGCCTGATTTGTGACCGAAGATGTGATCTATCCTGGAGAATGTTCCATGTGCACTTGAGAAGAAAGTGTAATCAGCTGGTTTTGGATGGAATGTCCTGTAAATATCAATTAAATATATCTGGTCTATTGTGTCATTTAAATCTTCTGTTTCCTTATTTATTTTCAATTTGGATGATCTGTCCATTGGTGTAAGTGAGGTGTTATAGTCCCCCACTCTTATTGTGTTACTGTTGATTTCCTCTTTTATAGCTGTTAGCAATTGCCTTATATATTGAGGTGCTCCTATGTTGGGAGCATGTAATTTATAATTGTTATATCTTCTTTGTGGATTGATCCCTTGATCATTATGTAGTGGCCTTCCTTGTCTCTTGTAACGTTCCTTATTTTAAACTCTAGTTTATCTGATATGAGTATTGCTACTCCAGCTTTCTTTTGATTTCCATTTGCATGGAATATCTTTTTCCACCCCCTCACTTTCAGTCTGTATGTGTCCCTAGGTCTGAAGTGGGTCTCTTGTAGACAGCATATATATGGGTCTTGTTTTTGTATCCATTCAGCAAACCTGTGTCTTTTGGTTGGAGCATTTAGTCCATTCACGTTTAAGATAATTATTGATATGTATGTTCCTGTTACCATTTCCTTAAATGTTTTTGGTTTGTTTTTGTACGTCCTTGTCTTCTCTTGTGTTTCCCACTTGGAGAAATTCCTTTAGCATTTGTTGTAGAGCTGGTTTGGTGGTGCTGAATTCTCTTAGCTTTTGCTTTTCTGTAAAGCTTTTGATTTCTCCAATGAATCTGAATGAGATCCTTGCCGGGTAGAGTAATCTTGGTTGTAGATTCTTCCCTTTCATCACTTTAAGTGTACCATGCCACTTCCTTCTGGCTTGTAGAGTTTCTGCTGAGAAATCAGCTGTTAACCTTATGGGACTTCCCTTGTATGTTATTTTTTGATTTTCCCTTGCTGCTTTCAATAATTTTTCTTTGTCTTTAATATTTGCCAATTTGATTACTATGTGTCTCAGTGTGTTTCTCCTTGGGTTTATCCTGTATGGGACTCACTGCGCTTCCTGGACTTGGGTGGCTATGTCCTTTCCCATGTTAGGGGAGTTTTCGACTATAATCTCTTCAGATATTTTCTCGGGCCCTTTCTCTCCTTCTTCACCTTCTGGGACCCCTATAATGTGAATGTTGCTGAGTTTAATGTTGTCCCAGAAGTCTCTTAGGCTGTCTTCATTTCTTTTCATTCTTTTTTCTTTATTGTGTTCCACAGCAGTAAATTCCACCATTCTGTCTGCCAGGTCACTTATCCATTCTTCTGCCTGTTATTCTGATTCCTTCTATAGTGTTCATTTCAGTTATTGTATTGTTCATCTCTGTTTGTTTGTTCTTTAATTCTTCTAGGTCGTTGTTAAACATTTCTTGCATCTTCTCGATCTTTGCCTCCATTCTTTTTCTGAGGCCCTAGATCCTCTTCACTATCATTATTCTGAATTCCTTTTCTGGAAGGTTGCCTATCTCCACTTCATTTAGTTGTTTTTCTGGGGTTTTATCTTGTTCCTTCATCTGGAACGTAGCCCTCTGCCTTTTCATCTTGTCTATCTTTCTGTGAATGTGGTTTTTTTCCACAGGCTGCAGGATTGTAGTTCTTCTTGCTTCTGCTGTCTGCCCTCTGGTGGATGAGGCTATCTGAGAGGCTTGATGGGAGGGACTGGTTGTGGGTAGAGCTGACTGTTGCTCTGGTGGAAAGAGCTCAGTGAAACTTTAATCCACTTGACTGCTTATGGTGGGGGGCCGGGTTCCCTCCCTGTTGGTTGTTTTGCCTGACACAACCCAACACTGGAGCCTACCTGGGCTCTTTGCTGGGGCTAATGGCAGACTCTGGGAGGGCTCACATCAAGGAGTACTTCCCAGAACTTCTGCTGCCAGTGTCCTTGTCCCCAAGGTGAGCCACTGCCACCCCCCCACCTCTGCAGGAGACCCTCCAACACTGGCAGGTAGGTCTGATTCAGTCTCCCCTGGGGTCATTGCTCCTTCCTCTGGGTCCCGATGCACACACTACTTTGTGTGTGCCCTCCAAGTTTGGAGTCTCTGTTTCCCCCAGTCCTGTTGAAGTCCTGCAATCAATTCCCACTAGGCTTCAACGTCTGATTCTCTGTGATGTATCTCTATGGTGATTCTCTAGGAATTCCTCCTCCCACTGCCGGACCCCCAGGTTGGGAACCATGATGTGGGGCTCAGAACATTCACTCCAGTGGGTGAACTTCTGTGGTATAAGTGTTTGCCAGCCTGTGAGTCACCCACCCACCAGTTATGGGATTTGATTTTACTGTGATTGCACCCCTCCTACCATCTCATCGTGGCTCCCCCTTTGTCTTTGGATGTGGGGTATCTTTTCTGGTGAGTTCCAGTGTCTTCCTGTCGATGATTGTCCAACAGCTAGTTGTGATTCTGGTGTTCTTGCAAGAGGGAGTGAGAGCACATCCTTCTACTCTGCCATCTTGGTTCATCCTCTAAAAACATTATTTTAAATCATATTAAAGGCCTAGTTCAAATGACATAAAGCAGCTATTAATAAAGGTAATTGTGTGGAACAAATATTAATATCTGGAGGCAAATGCTTCCATGATCACATTTTAGGAAAGGACGTTGATGACACAAGTGTTCATTGATGACACAGAGGATAATATTGTAGAATAGCTAACACATAAAACCAAGTCTTAAAAGTTGAAGAGGGTCTTTGCCAGATGGCTGCTGGTGGTGGCAGTGGAAGTGATCCTGGTGGTGGTGGTGGTGACGGTACCAGTGGACATGATA